>NC_056727.1:714620094-714920094 GCF_019279795.1 Protopterus annectens | reverse complement strand
CCACCTGTCCCAGTTGTCTCATCATGTCACTTGTATGTTTAGGGCTGTCATGGAGGCAAGTTCAGAAAGGGACTTCCAACGAATGCTCAGGGTTATGTATGCAGCACAGTCTGACATCCGTGACTGCCTTCATCATGTTGCTGATACCCTGGAACGATTGACACAGTGGAAAGAGGTAGATCTGAGAGAGATCGCACACTATCTATCTTGTAACATCCTGCTGGATTTGAGCATCGTCCTCGTGGGTGTAGGTAGGCAACTACATCTGCTGAGAGTCAACATGGTTTTGCGCAGTCACACTTCTGTAGTGGCAGTACATCCAGTGCTCCAGAGTGGAGTGTGCTGTCCACACCAAGATGCAGCAGGCCATGGGCTCGTGGTCCTGGGTGTTCTCATGGCGGACACTTTCCCAACAGACATCAGTCACTCTCAGATGGTAGCACAGTGCCAGTTCAGCTCCTGGCAGAGCCAGTTCTCATGTTCGGGGGTGGAGACTAACTTTCAGCTCTACCATGCACTGCCACACCTATCAAACATACAGACACGCAGGGTTGGCACTGAGCTTGGCTGTGTTCATGCAGATAGACACACCACTGTCACACTGAGGACACCTACAGACACACACGCACATTTCTGTGGTCCATCTTGCCTGCTTCCCTTCCTGACACACACAGGGTTGCCAACCTATTGTTAGTGTATGCTTCCTGCACCTCCCACGCAACACCCTGTGCAAGTGATAACTGTGCCACACCTCTATTGTTTTTCTCATGGATGCAGGGAAATAAAGCTATGTGCCTAATGTGCAGGGTGACTATCTACATTAACATGTATTAGTTTCATCCATTGTTGCTGTAAACATGCTACTTGTACTGGTCATTTACACATATTGTACTTTGCCATTTATAATGTGTATAGCATTATGTGTACATTATGACGGATGCTGTTGTAAGGGTTGTGGAGTCACACAATGAAATGTGTCTCATGTAAATGTTTACATTTCACTTTCAGGATGGTGTTGGTGACACTGATGGGTACACATCTACAATCAACCCATCAGTGTCCAAGCACAGGATTGAATGTCAGCACAGAAAAAAAAGGTAATACAGTGTAGGTTCATGGGTCCATAGGTGTTTACTAGGCTAATGAACACAAGGGTTTCTTTAAGCCTAGCCATGCATCTCAAATGTCTGACAAGGTCTGATGCCCTTGATAAGTGTAAGCAAGGTTTTGGGAGATTAAACACTTGGATGTTCCAACAGTTTCTCCATGTCCATTACAGACCTAGGTCCCAAAACAGGGATGGTTGGTCCTGTTCCCCATCCAATTGTGTAACTTGCACTTGATTTGCATTAGGGTGGAACTCTGCTTCACATGGTTGGGGTCCTGTTCTATAAAGGGTGTATTCCCTGTGATAAATACCTGTCCTTCCACCACGTCCTATTTATACCACAGGAGAGGTATAGGTCTGTAGAATGTGTAATTCTGGTGCTAGTTGTTTTGTGGATATGAAGGTGGTCCACAGTGGGGTCTGATAGCACCCTGTATGGCAGGCATACATCTCCCCTCCAAAGGCTGTAGGACACAGAATACAGGGACAGGGCTTTGATGTGGTTTGCATAGGGCATTTCATGTACGTCCTGTATTGGTTTAGTGGGGAATCTGTGTGCATGTTCCAGCTGCTGGATATGTCTGGCTAGGTACATACCAAAGGTAGCATTGCACTCAGTGATGGGTCTGATGAATGCAGAATAGACCTCTTTGGACTTGCATGCCATAACTTTGTTAATAAGTTGTGAAACATAGAATGATTTCCCCAATACTGTACACATGTGACAGTCAAAGGCTAGATCACTATCAATGTATGTCCCTAAGTCCATGACTACTGGGTCAACTGTTAGAGGTGTGCTGTCAATGTGAGAGTTACCAAGGGTGAATGATTTCCCAAAGCACAGTATTGTGCATATCTGATATTGTTAATCCTCATTAATTACAAAATAATGACTTCATCAGATACAAAGTGCTAAAACACAAAATCAACTTTTTATACATGTAAAATTAAACCCGTCCAATCAGGTCAGTCCATTAATTTCTATACTTTCTACTTTGCCTTTGAATGAAATAAGTTTAAAACATTATAAAAATAGTGCCATCTGCTGGTCCTTTTTTTATTATGTCATATTTTTGTGTTATATCTTCATTGCTTTTAATTTTAACGGGGGGTAAATAAAAAAAATTCGTTTTTAACAGTTTTGTTTGTTTTGTTTCTAGGTTTAATTGTCACCATAGTTCAAAATCTGTATTCGTATTTCCCTTATAATTGTGAATGTCTGAATAGTGATCCTCTTTTCAGGGAAACATTTCTTACAAATTACTAAATAAACCAAGCCTCTAGACTGCATATAAAAAAATAGCCTTTTTTGTAACAATATTATAAACTTACACTGTCTACATTTTCCACATTTTGTAAGTACCTACTTTATTATTTGAGTTCCTTTAAACTTCTCCCATTCCTTTTTGAGACCTCCCTTTCTGTTTATGACCTTTCACTAGGTTTTTCTTACAGTGCTCCATATATTCATAAATTCATTTAACTATGCTCCAGTCTCCAAACTAAAATATATTATTGAGGAATCTTTTCTTTTTTACAGTTTAACTAAATTAGCAAAAGTAGGTGCACAGGCTCCACCATTGCTACCCTTTTAATTTGTTGAAAATTCCCTTTTGATAAAAAAAAATTTTTCCTTATATAAGAGTCCATAAAACCCTATGCTACCTTGCTTGTCTTCAAATGCTAAGTTGTAGTTTAAAGGAAAGCATTTTTTTCTTCTATGACAGTTTCAATAAATATATCTCTTCTAACATGTCTATCTTCGGTTCTAAGTTGCAAAAGTTGTATATTGTGAAACCGTTATATGTGTACTTTACCCTCTTGAGTATATGATTTCCTTACGCATGGGTATCGGTTCTGAGCTCGGGACCGAGCCGGCCATTTTATTGCACTGGGGCTGACAGAGCTCCAGAGCTGAAAATTTAGCCATTTTAGGTTTTGGTTGGTGAGGATTTAGCCTTAGTAGAAACATCCATTTTCTTATGGGCTTTAGGAGGAGTTGAGACCTCCGACCCAGAAATAGCTTCTGAAAAGGGAGATTTTAGAAGTTCCTTCAGTATCAGCTTGTTTTTCCTTTCCAACAAAGTTCTATTAGAAAAATTCTCACAAGTAGTACAGGGTGGTTCAACAGATGGGAAGCTCCCAAACAATAAACACACAAAGAGTGTGCATCAGAAGTAGGTAGTTTGTGTCCACAATAAGAACACGGCTTAAACCCCGGAATACCTTTTTTATCTGCCATGACAGCAGATTAATTAATAGAAAAGTACCAACAATGGTCCAAGAGAGTACCCAAAGGTATGAGTGAGAAAAGGGAAAAAGATTACCAACGACGGTAAAGAGAGAATACCTCGCAGTAAAAGTAGCAAGGAAAAAACAGAAATACCTGAGGAAATTATGAACGCTAGATGTGATAGGGTAGGAGACAATAAAATATCAACTTTTCTGACAGAAAAGTAATTTGTAAAACAATTAAACAACAATTGACTGTAAGTAGCTTGACACGACCGGATGGCAACGCGGCAAATGAAATCTGAGGTAACAGGGAGAGGGGGATTGTGGGTAAGAGTTTAGCTCAAGAGTTTGAAGCTGACGCGAGCTTGGAGAATGGCCGGCTCTGTTCCGAGCTTGGAACCGATACCCATGCGTAATGACTGAATGAGGATCAACAATACAGATGGAACGTTATGGTAAAACATAACTTCTTTTTCTTGGCATTTAGTGTTACAGCATGGCTCTGACACCAGTTGCATGTCTGTGTCAGCCCCTCCTAGAGAACATTTATGTCAGTGTGGGATTCAATGACAGCTCCTAATCTGCAATCATCTGCAAATTTAGTCAACCAGAGGTCATTGACAGTGGCATTGACCTCAGACAAGTAAATGCCTAAGAGGAGTGCTCCAAGGAATGATTTGTGAGGGAGTCCAGTTGTGACTGGCCTGTTTATAGAGGTGGACTCCAATATGCTAACTTCCTGGGCACTGTATGTGAGCTACTTGGCTATCTACTGGCTTACATAGGTTCATAGGTGTGTATTAGGCTAATGGCCCTGGAGCCTATATAAGCCTAGCCCAAGAAGATTCCGTGGCATCATGCCGCCAGAGTTAGTTCCCAGTGCCCCTGTCAAGCAAGACCACTGAAGTGATCCCCGGGGTGAACTTCCTATTGCCCATCCACTCGTCAAGATTTCTCTTAGAGGGCCAGTGAAGTGCTCTGCTTGACGTGAATGGGATGTTTGTTCCAGAGTATGGGAAGTCTCTGGGTTAGGAACCTGTTCCTCCAGCATGTTTTATTTATTGTGGTAATGAGCTTTAGGTTCTCTGGAGCATGTTGCCTGGAGGGATTGGGATTTCTTTAGGTGTAGCATATCTAGCAGCTCTGGGTCAGACATGGCTTTCTAGGTTAAGCAGAGATCACCTCTAAGTAGGCGATAAGAGACTGAGTATAGCTGGAGTTTTTTGTCTGTCTATATAGGGCATATGTCTAAGGCCTAAGATCCTCTTAGTGAGGTATTTTTGTGGCCTTCCCAGTTGTTGTAGATGTCTAGTGAGGTACATACCAAATGAGGCATTGTATTGTATAATAGGTCTAATGAGGGACAAGTAGAGAGGGATTATGACCTCTTTCTTCCTCGATGAGAAACCTTATGTAATGAGATGTGCCACATAGAAGGACTTTCTGACTATGGTGGCAATGTGGTTATCAAAGGTGAGGTTGCTGTCAGACTGTCCCCAGGTCTCTTATCATACCTTCAGTGTTTAGTGGACTGCTGCCTATGTGGTAGTTCATGGGCACCAAATTTTTCCCAAAGAGAATGTCAATGCACTTTTTGGCATTGAGCTTAAGGCCATGGTTCTGGCACCAGTCATTGGCGTCAGTGAGGCCCTTTTGTAGAATGTCTACATCAGTTGGAGAATCAGCAATGGCTCCCAGTTTGCAATCATCTGCAAACTTGGTCAGCCAGAGTCCCTTTGTGTTGGCTTGAACTTCAGAGAAGTAGATGCAAACAGGAGAGAACCTAGGACCAATCCCTGTGGGACACCACTTGTAACTGGTAGATAGTCAGATTTTGGAGTCTGCTACTTTCACAGTGTGGGTTCTATCAGTGAGCCAGTTGGTAACCCATCTTATGACATAGGGGTTTATGCCTAGTTTTGCGAGTCTGTCTATGATTCCTGAGTGAGGGATGGTGTTGAAGGCCTTGGCAAGATCTAGGTAGGTTGTGTGAACTACCTTGTCCTCATCCACAGCTCTGGTGATGGACTCTAAGTCTATCAGGTTGAGCAGGCATGATCTACCTTTCACAAACCCAAACTGCGTGGGGTCCAAAGTTTGAAGATTCTCTATGCCCTTATTTATAAGGTCTATGATGATACGCTCCATAGCCTTACATACCAGGCTCGTCAGGGTAGTGGGGCGGTAGTTCGCAGGGTCTGTAGTCGCTCCCCCTTTGTGGAGTGGGATGACCATAGCAGTGCACCATTCGGTAGGAACAAAGCCTGAAATGAGGCTGTGATTGAACAGGGTACTCAAGTGTGGTGCCAGTTCACTTTGTAATTCATGTAGAACACCACCAGGGATATTATCAGGTCCCATGGAAGCTGTATTCTTGGCTTTGGACAGTGAGGTTTTTACCTGTGTAGCCATGATAATAGGGACTTGGCATTCCTCAGATATTGTGATGGGCCCTTTGGGGGTGAAAGGGGGGTAAAGTTTGCACTGAATGTACTAGTTTGTACCTAACCTCTTGAGTTTGTCAACAATGCCTGATGGAGGTATAATGTCATCTGCCTTGTCAAGCCATGGTGGGCAGTGTGAACAATTTTTCCCCTCGTCCATTGCTGTAGTTACCATCTCAAATAGGTCCACCAGGTTGGGTAGGCATGATCTGCCCTTAATGAAACCAAACTGGGTTTGGTTCAGTGTCTGGAGGTGTACTGCATTTCTCTTGATCATTTCCATGATAATTCTTTTCATGGCTTTATGTACCAGACTAGTGAGACCTCTGGGTCTGTACTCCCCACATTCTGTCGATGGCTGAACTTTGTGCAGAGGGATAACTGCTGATGTTCTCTATTCATGAGGCGCGAAGCCTGTTTGGTGGCTACAGTGAAATATTAATTCCACAGGTCATGAAAGGTCATGTTTCATGCTATTTAGAAGGCATGCTGGGATACTGTCTGGGCCCCATTGATGCATTGTACTTGTTCTTAGAGAGAGCATTAAAGACTTGTTCCCTCGTGATAGTAGGGTTACTACATTTGATGGTATTTCCTGAGGGAAGGTTGAGAGGGAGAGAGGGATAAAGTTGTGACTCAATTTATCAGGCAGGAGGTTTGCTCTATCTTCTGCCTCATTATAGGTGGTTCCATTTACAAGATGTGCACACAATTGTGTCTTAACATTGCGGACATACCTAAAGTATGCTTTCTCATTGTTCTTGGCCTGGGAGCCTGAAATTACCTCAAATCTGGTTTTGGCAGACTTCTTTAGTCCTCTGTTTTGTTCACTTTGAGAGTGTTTTTATCTTGCTGTGTGATGCACCTCCTATGTTTTGCCATGAGTTTCTTCCTTCTGTTATACAGCCTATTAATTCTTTGATTCCACCAGTGTGGTTTGATTTTTAGTTAGTTCTTTACTTCTCCCTGGGGGGTACTGCTGCCTCAATGCAGCTGTTAACATGCTCGTACAGGGTTTCTGTGAAAACTGATGCATAGGCCGCAGTGTTCTCAGTCTTTATGGGGGCTTGAGATTTGGCCAGTTTATCACTTAATAGCCAGAGGTTAGCCTAACAGTAGATGTTAAGTTGTCCCATCTTGCCTTTGTTCTTGCTGTTTGGGTTCGGAGCCGATCTTCAGTTCTGACTCTGCCTACTTCTGCAGCTCGAGAGCTATTTACTGGCTTGAGGCTAGCCCTTATCCCAAAATGCCCAATGTGAGCTATCCAGATCTCGTTTGCCGCTTCAGCTGCGAGGTTGCTTCATTACAGGCCCAGGCTTAGTATAGTTTTTCTATTATTAGAATTGTTGTTTAGTCTTCAAAGTTTATCAAGTTTTTGTCTAGATATAGTACTTTATCTGTTATCGCCTTTCTTGTGTGTTGTAGCTTTGTTGGCCGTCGCTCCATACTCGCAAGCCTTTGTTTCCCCTGAACTCATTTAAATTAGAGAGTCGTCCCCCCCCCCCCCCCCTTAGGACAGCCGTTTAAGTTAGTCTCTCCTTTCTTTTCCTTAACTGTAAAAAAAAAAAAAAAAAAAAAAAAAAGACTGTTTGTTTCTTAGTTTAGTAGTGTAAGATGTTTAAAGAGGCCAAAGTTTCTGGCTTCAAAAAGTGACTCATGCTGTCAGAAAATGTCTCTGACAGATGGGCACACTAGCTGTGTTTATTGTTTAGCGGCGGTGTACCTGCAGAACTCCTGCTCTGTCATGCATTTAGTCCAAGGGTGCTGCAGGAGTGCAAAAACAAATGAATCCTTCGAGGATTATTGAAACCACAGGATTCCCTGGCTAAACGTTCTCAACCAGTGAAATCCTTTAAGTCAGTCAAGCTGTCGGCACCATCCTCAGAACTGACTCCTGGGCTTGAACAACCAAGTTTGTCGGTGCTGACAAGCATCGACAAGTCAACTCCTCCCTCTGCTCCAACTGCTACCTTGGAACGATCTCGGAGCCACAAACGAGCAAGGTCTCCTTCATTGGAACCAGTCCACTCGGTGCCACATGCACCCTTATTAGGAAGTGAGCGCAGTCATCACTTTTCATCCCACTCCTCTCAATCCTCTAGGTTGTCTAATCAGGACGTGGAGAGAGTAGTCAGCAGGTTGCTTAAATCACAGGCCCTTGCGAAATTACTTTCCAGCCCACCTCAGCAGGTTGCGGCTCCATCCGCCTCCATCTCCATTCCTCCTCTGACTACACTTAGTTCGGAGTCGGAGACCCTGGGCGCACTGATAGTAGAACTGACCGCACCGATCACCTCCTCTTCGGTTCCGATGTCTGCTCCGATCACCTCGATTGTTCCGTCTATCAAGGGATCTCGGTGCCGAAGCTCTCTCGTCAACTCCGAGGGTGGAAGTGGCATCGGACCCTTGTCCGACCCAGCTCTCCCTCTCGGAGCTTCGGTGCAGGTGAGCTCGGCTCCCACATTGGCCTCAGAGCTGTTGCCCTCAATGCGGAGAAGGACTTCCGTCTCTTCGGAACCGGAGCTTTCTTTGCCTCAGGGTCGGGACACCTTTGAGGTCATGCGGAGTGTGTTGTCCTCTGAAACAGCCCTACTATCAGCCCCATCGGCTCCTTCTCTTGTGGTGCCTGTGCCAACCTCTGCTCCTTCTCCTGCCCAGAAGCATAGGAAACCTATGCCCCAGGACACCCCTTTGAGTGACCCCTCTTCTTCTGAGGCCTCCCCTGACCACTCAGAGGAGCCACCCCAGAAGAATTGCAAGAGGAAGTACCTAGACTCCCCTGAGTCTGTCACCTCAGATACAGACCTGGATGAATCGAAAGGGTCCCCCAGGTCCCCCGCTGAAGATGTTTCCTTTTCAGACATCCTTGAATGCTTAGGCAGAGGGGTGGCTGGTCTTCCCTAGCCCCTACCAAGGACGAGTCTGTATACCTGGAGGAATTTGGTTCCCGACCCTCCACCTCCTGGGTGTTTCCACCTTTTGATCCACTCATGTCTGTAGTGGCTCAAAAGGCTTGGTCAGCTCCGGATTCTGTGGAATCTACTCCGAGGAGACCAAATTGATTCATAACAGCCCCCCAGGACAAACAAGTTCTCATTAAAGGTGTGCCAGTTGATGCCATGGTGGTAGCAGCAGCCACCAAGAAAGAGTTAGCAGAAACTTCTTTGTCTGTCTGTCCACCAAACAGAGTCTAGGACGATGGACAGATATGGGAAGCGAATGCTTTCCTCAGTGACCTTTTCCATGAGGTCCCTGAATTATCTCTGTCATTTTACATGACTTCAAAGGGATCTCCTAAAAGAGCTTGAAGATACCCTACAAGATCCTACAGCTGAGGGAGCATCAGCCAAAATAGCTTCCCAGCTTGCGACTCTTAATTCAATAGTCAACTCCTCCATGAGGCTGATTTCCTATGCAGCCGATGGAGCGAGCAGAGCCACAGGTACAGGAGTGGCTCTCAGGAGACATGCTTGGTTGCGGCTGTCAATGTGCGGAACCCTTTCGAGCATCCTTCACAAATACTCCCTTCGATGGCTCCTCGCTTTTTGGGCCTCAGGTGAAAGACATGCTTACAAGGTGTGAGCAGGAAGGCAAGACTCTCTCTGCCGTGGGAGTCCATTTTTCCACTCCTAACAAACCTTATCCCAAAGGTCAGAGGGGTGGAAAGATGTGGCTTCGAAAGTCCCAGGGACCCTTGCCTGACGCACGTGGTGATTTTTCCCCCAGGGTCAGAGGGGGAAACGACAACAATGGCATACGCCACCCTCATGGCAGAAGGGGACCCCAAAAAAAGGGTGACAGAGAAACTTTCTCTGCCAAACCGTTCCAGCATCCCTGACAGGTTGCCTGACTGCTTACCTCTGGAGGAAGTCAGGGGAAGACTTTCCCTTTACCCAAAAGCCTGGCAAAATATAACAAGAGACAAATGGGTACTATCTGTCATATCCAGAGGTTACAAAATCCCCTTCCATCAACCCCCTCTAAAGTCAAAAAAGTCCATCCCAGATGTCCCACCCAATCTAAGGGATCAAACAGTTGTTCAAGTTTCAAAACTACTAGAAAAAAGAGCCATTCAGGAAGTCCCTGCAGACCAATTAGGATACGGAACTTACTCAAGATTCTTTTTAGTGCCAAAAAAAGACAGGGGACTGGAGACCAATACTGGATCTCAGCAGATTGAACAAATCTGTACAAAAAGAAAAGTTCCAGATGGTAACACTGCAGTCCATTCTCCCTTTTCTGGGTCAGGACAACTGGATGTGCTCCATAGATTTTCAGGATGCGTACTACCATATCAAAATGGACAGATGCTCCAGGAGATTTCTTCGCTTCCAGGTAGGGGCCAGTCATTACCAGTTCAGAACTCTGCCCTTTGGTCTCACTACAGCCCCCAGAGTGTTCACCAAATATATGGCAGTAGTCACGGCTCACCTGAAACATCAAGGATTCCAGGTGTTCTAGACGACTGGCTCCTAACTGCTACCACCAGGCATCAGCTTTTAGAGGCATGGGATTATACAATAAAAACCTGCACCCAACTAGGCCTTACAGTTGTTCTTCTTTCGGCTTTTCCCGGTTAGGGGTCGCTACAGCGGAACTCCGGTCCGCTAATGATTGGCAGTAGATTTTTACAGTGCCGCATTACAGTAAATTTCAAAAAATCTGCCTTGTTGCCCTGTCAGTCTGTTACATATATAGGAGCAGAATTAAACACAAAACAGATGTTTGCAAGGTTACCTCAGGAAAGAGTTTTCTCTATTCGCCAACAAGTGTCATTTCTAATGCAGAGCAGAAAGATCCAAGTCAGACATGTCCTGCAAGTTCTAGGCTCCATGGCAGCTGCCATTCTTCTTGTACCATTAGCGCGTTACCACATGAGAGTCCTTCAGTGGCTTATCTTCATGCAGTGGTCCTTCCAGGAACTACCCATGTCTCGCATGATCCTGATTACAGAAACATGCAAAAGACACCTCTCTTGGTGGATGGTCTGCCCACTGGTGACTCAGGGCAGACCTTTCATTCAACCCCCTCCGGTAGCCACAATGACCACGGATGCCTCCCTGATAGGGTGGGGAGGCATTATCTAGGCAGAACAGTGCAAGGCATGTGGCAACCTCATGAGTACTATCTGCATATCAGTGTCCTAGAGATGAGTGGTGTCCTAGCGTTGCAAGCTCTTCAAGACTCTCTTCCTTCCGGAACTATTGCGATCCAAACAGACAACATGTCAGTTATGTGGTACATCAACAAGCAGGGTGGGACCAGGTTCTACCCGTTATGTCGAGAAGCCCTCCGGCTATGGCAGGGGACGATTTCCTCCTACTGTTTACTGACAGCAACGCACATCCCTGGGAAATCCAATGTAATAGCGGACAGGCTCAGCAGGGCTATCCTCATGCCTCACGAGTGGTCTCCGAGTCAGGAAGTTGCAGACCTTATCTTCCGCAAATGGGGCCAGCCTTGCTGCGACCTATTTGCCACCCCCCCTCAACAACAAATGCAGCAGCTACTTCTCCCTGCTTCCTCCTCCAAGTCAAACTCTCAGGGACGCTCTAGTCCACGATTGGCCTCAGGGACTCCTTTATGCATTTCCCCCTTTTCCCCTAATTCCAAGACTCATACAGAAAGCAAAATCTTTGGGTTGCAAAATGATCCTCATTGCCCCCTATTGGCCTTGACAGATATGGTTTCCATTCCTGCACCTCCACATTCTAGACCAGCCTTGGGTTTTGGACCCAGTGCCAGATCTGTTGATTCATCAGTCAGGCGGGTTACACCAATCCCTACAGACTCTCAAGCTCACAGCTTGGTTTCTCCACTTCCTACTTTAGCTAGGCTTCCAAGTATCTTCCCATTAGTTCATGATACTGTTTCCTCCCATAAGTCAGCTACGAGAAAGACTTATGCTAGCAAATGGAAAATATTTTCTTACTGGGTAGAATCTAGAAACTTAGACCCATTTTCAGCCCCAGTCCATCAAATTCTAGAATTTCTAGCAGAGCTTTTTCATTCGGGTGCAGCTGCTGCTACCATCAGGGTACAACTGGCTGCCATATCTAATTTTCATATTGGAATTATTAATTCTAGCATAATGTCTCATAAGCTCTACAAAGCCTACATGAGAGGAACATCTCTTCTTAGACCCCCAGTGAGGGATCCACCTCTTCCTTGGGATCTCAGTTTAGTTTTGACTTCTTTGATTCTGTCTCCCTTTGAACCAGCAGCTTCATGTCCCTTAAAATTTCTTTCTTGGAAAACACTTTTTCTGGTTGCTATTACCTCAGCTAGACGTGTGTGTTTGTCCTCCATATATGGTGTTTCACAAAGATAGTTTCTCTGAGAACCAACCCATCCTTCATACCAAAAGTCTGTTCAGAAAATCAATCCATTGATCTCCCCGTCTTCTTTCCCAGTCATAGCAACAAGGCAGAATACAGTCTTCACCAACTGAATGTGCACAGACAGTTACGTTTTTACCTCTATAGGACCAAAGAGCTAAGAAAGTCAGACCAATTATTTCTCTCCTGTGCTCACAGTAAGCAAGGTCTTCCAGTTTCTAAGGTGACCTTATCCAAATGGTTATCTGACACCATTTCCTTTATCAGTTAAGACTAAACATAAGGTCATTCTACTAGAGCATTAGCCACTTCTGTAGCCTTTCAGTCTAAATTGCCCATAGACTCAGTTTGTGCAGCTGCCACTTGGGCAAACCCTCATACCTTTATCTCTCATTACAAAGTGGATATGGTCTCCCGTAGCAGGGCTTCCTTTGCGTCCACTGTTCTGAAGAGTCTGCTCCAATGAGCCACCAGGGGTCTTTAGGTGCTAGGGACGCTGTCCCAAACAGCAAGAATGAAGGCGAGATGGGACAACTTAATGTAAAGAAGTTATGTACCTACCATAACGTTCCATATTAGTTGTCCTTCATCTCACCGTCCTTCTTGCGCCCGTCCCCCCCCTCCTTCCCCCTTCCTGGAGGATTGAGAGGAATTCACTACGGTTTCACTGGCTGATTTCCTTTTTTCTTGGTTCACATGCCAGGTAATTTTATGGCAGCTTACTCTGATCTTTTATTTTGGTAAATCAGTTTTTAGGTTACTGGTTACTTTATATGTCTAGTGTGCTCTGTCTCAAATGAGGTCTGGGTAGCTGACGCTGGGCATTGTGGGATAAGGGTTAGCCTTGAGCCAGTAAATAGTTCTTGAGCTATAGAAGTAGGCCGAGTCAGAGCCGAGGATCGGCTCCAAACCCAAACAGCAAGAAGGAAGGCGAGATGAAGGACAACTAACATGGAACATTATGGTAGGTACATAACTTTTTTCCTGAATATTCCATGTCTAGCTGGAGGTCCATGTGTCATTTTTACTTCAAAGGAGACCAATTTGTTTGAACCTTACCAGGGTAGACCTTACAGTACGGGGTTGTACATGACTCACCCATATTGGTGAGGATCAGATCCAGTATGGTTGCACCCCTGTTTGGTGTAATGGCTATCTGGTCCAGGGAGTCTGTATTTACAAAAGCCAAGAATCTCTAAGCTAGTATGTTTGTTGTCATATAGGATGCCCAGGTAAGAGAGGGATAATGGAATTCACTCATGAATAGGGTCTTGGATTGGATGGTTAGTGTTTGTTATAAGTTTACATATGTGGTTTGGGTGTCCTGGGTCATAGAGGAGGGCCTATAGCTTGCACGGAAGTAGAATTGGATTTTGCCTATTGTGACTTTCACATGGAGCGGCTCAAGTGTATTGTCCTGTTTGACCAGCCCTGAAGTATCTTTAGTTTTGATGTACATAGACACCTTCACCTTTAGCCCCTCCCTGTGAGCTAGCTGATCTAAATGTATGGAAGGCATATTAACCTTGCACTGTGGGTGTGCTCTTTGTACCTTTAAGTCATGTGTCAGTGATTGCACAGACATCTTCCAAGAGCTCAGATGAGTATCTGTAAGTATAGGATAGGGAGCTGTGTTGCAGGTCATGTACTCCCACATGGACTATGAGTCGTATCATAGGAAGTTACTAGGCTAATGGCCGTAGGGCCCTTAGAAGCCTAGCCAAGTTCTACCCTTATTTCCACAGTCAGTAACAATTGCCCTGGTCCAAGAGGAATATAGGTGGAACCCCCAGTGTGAAATTACGGTTACACATACAATTGTCCACACTGCATTTCAAGAGGGACAATGAGGTGCTCTGTTTGACATGAAATGAGAGTCCATTCCAAAGGTATGGCAACCTCTGGGAGACTATTTGCAGATATACAGTATTTCAAATAAAGCATGGTCAAAGATTGCCTCATATGCAAGTCATAGATCACCTATGAGTAGTCTTCATGAAAAAGACTGAAGTCACAGTGGTGATCTCAGACAGTCAGTGTAGGACAGATGTTGAAGACCTTCAATTATCCTTGTAAGGAACCTTTGTGGTCTCTCTAATTGCTACAGGTGCTTGGAAAGGTGCATACCAAAATGGGCGTTGTTTTCTGTTATTGGCTTGATGAGGGGAGAGTACAGAGAGGTTATAACTCCTTTCATTTCTGGATGCAGTGGCCTTACTTATGAGATGAGCAATATAGAATGCCCTGATTATCACTCTGGAGACATGCTGATCAAAGGTAAGTTTACCGTCAATTTGTGGGCCCAGGTCTCACACCAGTGAGTGCATGCTTAATGTTTTGTTATTGATGTGGTAGTTAGCAGGAACATCGCACGTACAGGAACATTACATGTACAGAGAGGGATGATGATACATTTTTGGCATTGAGGTTAAGGCCATGACTTTGGCATCAGTCATTTGTATAAGACCCTCTTGTAGGATGTTGACATTGTTTGGAGGGTCTATGACTGCTCCCAGGTTGCAGGTATCAGCAAACTTTGTCGGCCAAAGATCCTTAAGTCTTACTTTGCACATTGGAGAAATAGGTTGTAAACAGAAGTGCAAGGACAGATCCCTGGGGAACACTACTGGTTACAGGTGTGCTGTTGGAGGTGGAGTCCCCTATTTTGACTGAGTTCCATCAGTGAGCCTGTTAGTAACCCATCTAATGATATAAAGGTTGATACCTAGCTGGGTGAGTTTGTCAATAATGCATGAGTGGGGGATAGTGTCGAACTCCTTGGCTAGGTAGGCTGTACCCACAGATTTCCCCTCCTCCAGAGCCTTTGTAACTGTCTTGAAGTCCACAATGTTTCACAGGCATCATCTCTCTTTGAGAAATTCAAAACGAGTAGGGGCAAGTGTTTGGAGCTTCCCTGTGTCATTGTTGATAAGGTCCATGATGATTTGCTCCATGCCTTGCAGATAAGGCTAGTCAGGCTAATAGGTATATAGTTCCTGTGTCAGTGGAAGCATTACCTTTGTGCAGGTGAATAATGGTGGCTGTTTTCCATTCATCCAGTATAAAGACTGTGCTTAGACTATGGTTTAAAAGAGTACCCCATGTTGTTGCTAATTCTTGTTGGAGCCCATGTAGGATGCAGCCTGAGATGTTATCAGGTTCCATAGATGCTGTGTTTTTGGCCTTTGAGAGGGCATTTATGACTTGCTCTTTACAGATAAAAGGTAGGGGACAGGTGGTAGGGATGTCATGGGGTACATGTAGCAGGGACAGGGGAGTGAAGTTTTCACAGAACCTGTCAGCTAACAGGTAGCTATGTCCACAGGATCAGTATATGTGGTATCATTAACTACCAGTTCAGCCCAGATATGGGCCTGTCCTTTTAGGCAACATATGTAACTAAAGAATGCCTTGTGGTTGTCCTTAGTTGAGGAATACAATTTGGGTTCATAGTTTGCCTTTGAGAACCTCACAAGAAGTCTTATTGTTTTGTTTAAGCTGAGGAGGGGGTGTTCTCAGTTTAGGGCTCCCTCCCTCTTACTCTTAGACAGCATTGTCTTCCTCTTATTGTAAAGGCTGCTAATGGCAGTCGTCCACCAGGCAAGTTTTCTCATCCTTGTGGAGCTTGTTTTGGTGCTATCAGGTACGGTTGAATCAATGCAGTTAAACAGAGGTTTGTATAAAGCACTGGTGTAGAACGCGCCATACTTGCCTGTTCCATCTGAGGTGGCAGGTGCAGTGCAGCTATGTATACCTTCCCTTAAGAGGTAATTATGTGCTTTGGAGAAGTGTTTTAGTTTCTTTGCTGTTGGGGGAGGAGTTGGTGTGATAGTTACTTTGAATGATACTGATTTGTGGTCAGATATCAGTAGGGGAGACCTCACAGTGGTGGTGCTGTATTGGCTCCCCCAAGTTGATAAGCACCAGATTCTAAGATGTTGGTACCCCTTGCAGGAGTGTCAACTAGCAGGTCCAGTTCCTTGTAGTTAATAAAGTAGAGGAACCTTTGGGAAAGTGAATTACAGCACAAGTACTTTACCTGGTCAATGGATGGTTAGTTAAATTTGCCCAAAACCAGAATGTTTATATGTATCTTGGTAGACTCAAGTAGATCCATATAGGCAGAGTGGGTGTCCTGAGTCACATATGGGGTCCTGTAGCTGGCAATGACTTGAATAGGTGTCCTACCAACAGTTAATTGCACCTCTAGTATTTCCAGGGAATCGTACGGGTTAGCCAGTCTGGCATTGTATTTATATGTAATGAATATCGATGCACCACCTCCTGTAGTTTTCATGCCTTCAGTTTGTGGTCTGAACATGTGGAAGGAGGTGTAGCCAGATATGGTTGTGGTGCTCTCTACAGCCATGAACCAGGTCTACTTGACTGTGGTTCCTTGACTGCACATGTGTGCTAGTCTTCCAAGGTGAGAACTGCTTCCAGTGAATGCAGTTTCATATTAAGACACCTATCATTTAGCAGCATAACCTTGAGGTTGTTTTTATGGGTCTATATTAGAACATCGATCTCTATTCAGCGAACACTGAAAATATCGAACATGCAGAACAGCAAACTTTTTCCCAGGGAAAAAATTTGCTGTTTCGAAACACATACACACAACACAAGCACACCAAAAAAACAGCAATCCACACGCACACACACATCTAACCCTACAGTAAACTGTACATACACTACTGTCTGTCCACTTACCTTAACCCAAACCCTAACCCTAAGGTCCGTCACTATCGCACACTCACCCGTGCCCTAACCCTAACATACCTACCCCGCCCAAACCCTAACGTCCGTCACAATCGCACACTTACCTGACCCGCGCCCTAACTCACCTAAACCGCGCCCTAACCCTCACTTCCACACAATCGCACACTTACCTGAACCCGACCCGTAACTTTCCACCACAGTGCTGAAAATAGCGAAGCTACAGAAACGGCCAACCAAATTCTTTCCCTAGGAAAATATTCGGTGTTCTGCAGCTTTGCTATGTTCAGCGTTTGCTGAATAGGGGTCGATATTAGAACATTCGAAGTTTTAAGACTTCAGTGTTCTAATATAGACCCGTTTTTATATGGGGTTTTCATGTATGGACTTTTGTCCTTGAGACACCGCCTAAAAAGAGCACTATAGGAGGGGCAAGAGCCTTGGCCAGTAGCCAAAATCCCAGAGGTGACAGATGAAGACCATCTCTGGGAAAGCATCTAGGTCTGTCGATTGTCATCCCGGGCTGACACATACTGTATCCCCTTAGAATGACAACAGAAACCAAGGTAATTATTGAGGTCATTCATTCTCTGTTTGTATTGAAGCATCATCCTACATGAAGGTAAAATGCTGCTTAAGGCTAGAGACATACCAACCTGAGACACATAGTGCAAGAGTTCAGTCATGTCTCTTGGGATATGTGAGTGGATGTGTGATGTAGCGGATCCCGGCACTTGAAAGACAGCAGTAACCTTCTTGTCAAGCCTGGTGAGAGTGACATCTGTGTCTCGCACTGGAGTGACCAGTATGTTGCTTTCAGTGATTTGTCTTAAGGGCTTGACAGGTGAGACACTGGTGCGAAAACTATCATGAGTGTTGTGTTCTACACTGGATGTGTTTTGTGTAGCATGCTTACGTTTGTGTTTGGGAGGTATCTGGTGTTTGTTTCTGGTGATGACCTCCGCATATGTAGGTATGTGTGGTGTGGGTTTGGGTGAGATGGGAGGTGAGGTGTGCAGGGTGACAACCTGCTCTTTGTCATATGTACTGACTGATGTTAGAGAGCATGTATTCCAAGGTTATGATATAGTTGCATCTGTGATATGTTGTGGTTGTGTTACTTGTGTTCCAGTGACATGAGTGGGTGCATAATGCAGCAGATCCTAGCCCCTGATGTACAACTGACCGTGCCTTTCTCCTTATTCATCTTGGTGAGAGGAACATCAGTGTGTCTCGCAATGGAGTCTACAATGAATAGAATGTTGAATTGTGTGTTGGTTTGCCTTATGGGCATACTGGTTGAGTCTTCATGAGATGTAGCTGTATGTGTTGGTATGTGTGTTGTTTTTACAGAGTGCATTTGGGGCTGCTGAGGGCATCTGTTATCTGCACTTTGTGAGGTCTTTATGATTTATGAAGGTTACATTTCAGTGCCTCAGCATATGTCTGCTTTGAATTGTATGAGATGGGTGCAGTGTGTGTACTACTGACTACCTCATTGACATTAGGAGTACTGTCATGTGAGAGCTTTGATTACAGTGACATTGTGTCAGTACATCTCTCACATACCATATCAGTTTGAGAATGAACTGGTTGTCTGTAAACACAAGGCAAATTTGTACATTGCATCAGGATGCCTATATCTACCAAGGTGGTAACGATCACAGTGGGAAAGGTCATATCCGTGGTAACAGACCCTTTTTTATTGATTAAACAGTTGTATTGAGAATATCAGTCAGTGTCATGAGTGTGTTTTGCAACTATGGGGACAGTGCTTGTCACTGCAGGCTAGTTGTCCTGTATGCAACTCAGTGTTGTAGTAAGTTCCATCATGCTTTCCCAGGAGAAATGTCACTCAAGTTGTCTGAGTCTGTACACAGCAATGCCAAACACTGGAGGGGAAACTGCTTAAGTACACCATGAAAACTTAAGGATGGAGTATTTAGGCAGTTATTCTGAAGTTAAACACAAGTCGAGCAGTGCTTACTGAAAACAAAGAATTACCTTGTGAAGAATGCTGAAAAGAAGGTAGTTGCATGACTGGCTAATGCCTGGCTACTACAACTGCTGGTCTTACCACAGCTGCACTCTGCTAGGATGCAATACTCCTTTTCCTTTCATCTCACAAGAAGCAAACTGTTAATACCGCACCCAAGATGAGAAGCAGGCCTCCGCCTGTTTATTGATCCACACATTTGTTCCAGATGATGCGAAGGCCTATAGGCTGCTTGCATGCTTTTTCAGGTAGATGCCTTGAGTGGCAAATAGACCAATTGGTTCTGTTTTGCATGTATTATGCCTTGGGTTCCGAGGTTCCTTGGATTTGACTAGGGTGCTTACCTGATGGTGATTAGGAACATAGCTGCTGCAACACAATATAAAGTTAAATGTCGGGTGACATAATGTCCAAGGTTGTTCTAGCAAGGTCCACAGTGGCAGTGATCCATGTTAGGTAACAGTTTCACATCAGTTAATGCAGTCTGCCCTTCAACAGCATAATGGAGGTGATCTGTGTGACATGAATTTGAGGCCTACTGCAGAGGAGTGGCCACCTTTTGGAGATGTTGCTGTCCCAGCATGTCCTAGGTATGTCATACTGTACATTTAGGTTCCCAGAACACTAAACTGTAGTCTCAAATTATTTCACACAACATCCATTTGCTGTCTGGTTGTTTGACGGTCATTAAAGCCTTGCAAGGCCTAAGTACTTGCTGCAAAGTTGAGCATGTTTTCTGTGTATGCACAGACAGCCACATCTTCACTGCAAAAAGTGCATACAGAAAGTGTGTTTGAATCTGTGAACCCCAAGGTTGTAGCAGCATGACCATTACTTTGCTGGAGTTGTACATTGTGACATTTGTAGGTCTGCTATTGCAACCCTGCCTAATAACAGGATTATGGCTCAGGAAAGTGCCATATGCCTGGCAAAGCAGCATACTCAATTCACTATGTTATCCTACACTGTCAGATACTGTTACCTTAGAATGACACCATAAAGGTAATAACATCTGACATTTAAGCATCTGTCAGGTCACTGCCTAACCATGTCCTTTTGTGACGTATGCACAAGCAATAATCTATTGCTAATGGCATTAGCAGTGTCATTTGATAGATGTGGACAGCATCACCAACACTCTATATCTAGTCCACACAAAAACGTGGGATCCAGTTAACACAATTTAATGGTAAGCACTTTCGACTTGTAAGCCACCCTTCTTCAGACAATTTCAAAAAATTAATTGTCCCATTTTATACACACTATATAACTGAATAAGTGTACAATTAAAACCAATTTTACACTCAATTTATTATGTAGGTAACATAAAATTCACCTATTAATAACCTCATCTTTAACACACTAGAAACCGAAATGGTTTCATTTCAACCTGGTTAAACAGAAGCATTAAGAAAAACTTGCCACCAGTCTTTTTTATTTTTTAAAGTAACCTTCCAAGGCCCCCCCTGGGACTCATTTTAATTTGTTCTAATGTAATAAAACCAAAGGAATGATTGCCAAACTGTTGTGTATGTCTATTTAGAGCATTAGTTTTTTTACATCTAGATATTTCATATAAATGCTCATAAATACGTTGTTTCCATTTTTGTTCTGTTTTCCCTATATAATAGGCAGAACAGTCCAAACATTTAGCAACATATACAACCCCTTTGGCCCACAATTATAGTGACCATGTATAGTAATAATTTTATCACTTAGTGGAATTTCTTCTCTTTCATAAATGTTACAACAATAATTGCAAGACCCACACTTCCTCATCATTCCCATAGGTTTAGTATTGTTAACTGCAATAGTATTGCACCAATCTTTTAAACTTCTGTCCCTTCTATATACTTCTTTAGGGGTAGTGCCCAAAATATTACTCGCCTCCCCATCACTTAAAATAAATGACCAGTTTTTCTGTAATATTTGCCATGTTGCTTGACTATCATTGGAAAAAGTGGTGACCAAAAGCTAAATTCCTATTTTGGGCATTCTAATTAGTAGTAGGAACACTTTTAGCTTCAACATTCCCATTATACGAGGTGTCTGACTCTACTACTACTGTCTCACTCTTATTCACATTAACTGGAGCATAAGTTTCTAAAAGTGGGGTAAAACCCCAGGTACTCTTTCTTTATTGATCACCTCAAGGGTTATAGCCTCCACCATTCCTTTAGGATAGTATTTGATTAGGTCTTTTTCCTATATATATATTAGCTTTCAAGCACCCCCTTAAATAATCCTTTAATAGAACATCCAAATAGGATATACTGTTTTCACCCACCTGATATGAAAATTCCAAAAATTCAGTGGCTGTATTAAGATAGTCCATAAAAACAGGTGTAATATCTTTAGGACTATCCCATACAAAAAATAAATCTAAAAAAATGAGTGTACATTTTCATATATGTCATAAAAGGTGAATTAAACAAATATTTAACTCCCACATGGCTATAACCACATTAGCATAAAGTGGTCCCAAAGTCGACCCCATTGCTACCCCTTCACTTGTTTAAAATAATGGCCATCGTAAAATATAAAATTGTTACACAACGGTAATGCCAATAAATGTGAAAGTACATTAATTTTGTCCTGACTAATGGGCATAATCTCCATAAAAAAATCTGTGAACCACTCAATTCCAATCGCATGAGGAATACAGGAGTACAAATCTTTAACGTCCACAGTTAAAAACACAAAATTATTTAAATGATTGTCCTTCCTCAATTTATTACATTTAGATAAAAAAATCCCAAGAGTCAAACATAAATATTCAAGCTTACCTAAATTATTTTTAGCTGCCAATCTACATATTTGGCTGTATAATACGTCTTTGCCCGCCATTGACAATAGGGCGCAAAGGTGGATTATTCAAATCCTTGTGGATCTTTGGTATACCTAATATGGCAGCCACTCTAGGAAATTCAACATACATAAATGCAAAATCCTCTGGAGTGATTTGACCCTGAATCACCATATCCCGTAAAAAAATAATCAATGTTTTTATATGAAATATTTAGTTCATTTAAAGATGCTTCTACATAAGTATCATTAAAAAGTAACTGTAACATACCCTGATTATAATCAACCTGGCTCATTACCACAGAACTGCTGCCCTTGTCAGGCTGCATGAATCTCAAGTCACCCCTGTTTTCTAATTCACACAATAAGGACTGTTGCTCAGTTGTAATATTAAACAATGGATTACAACATGGAATATTCAACATGCATCTAACGTCCGCTTCACATATTTGCTCAAATGCCCTTAAGGTAGGGTGCAAACTTGGATTAAAAGTACTTGGCAGTTTCAGTTGATTAACATCAACACCATTTGTATCTTGAAACACTAAGGCCAGATTAAGCCTCCTTATATACATTTTTAAATCCGTTATAGGTTCTGTGGTAGTGGTCCCCCTCATAAGAACAAAGTCAACCCTTTACTGAAAATCTCTGTGTCTGCTGAATTCAGCTCAAAACAGCTGTAATTATAACTATTAAAATCTCTAGCATTGTTATCAACTAGGTAAAAGAAATTGAAAATAGGACCAACAGAAGACCACAAGCAATGTAGATTCATAGATTCTTCAAAATATATATTTTTCCCTCATAATCAAAAAATGGTCACTAGTAAATCTAGGTTTAATTGTAAAAGTTGTGGAATAGTCTGTTTAGCTACA
Source organism: Protopterus annectens (assembly GCF_019279795.1). Taxonomy (NCBI): domain Eukaryota; kingdom Metazoa; phylum Chordata; order Ceratodontiformes; family Protopteridae; genus Protopterus; species Protopterus annectens. The sequence continues at coordinate 714,897,577 of NC_056727.1, read as the reverse complement.
TGTTCCACTTGTTTTAATTTTTATGTTGGGTAAACGATTAGAGCATTATACAAAAGAATTTATAAACACAGTTTAGCTATTAAAAACAAGGATGTTAATAATGCTTTAGCAAAGCATGCTGTGGAATGTGTAGATTTTTAAAAAATTTCATTTTTTGTCTTGGATTTTATTGATGCAGTTCCCTATGTTACTAATTTCAACAATGCTCTTGAAATTAAAGAGTTAGTGGCAAGTTTTTTTAGGGGCTGATAAATTTCCAGGACTAAATGGTATGTTAACCGTGAAATGTCTTTTAAATGACAAATTATATTATTAACTTTGTACATATAAATAGTGTGGGATTTTTATATTCATTAGATTTATGTAAAAAAATCACATTTTAAATGTGCATAAAAATGTATAGAAACAGATATATATATATATATATATATATATATATATATATATATATATATATTCTTTGAAGATCTGAGTATTTTATTGATGATTTAATATGATTGGACTACCAATTAACTAATTTGTATTTAAGTGGATTGAGCAGTGTTTGTTTGTTCTGAAGAAGTTCGTTGGTATTAAACGAAAGAAAGTGCTAAACTTTAAACAGCACTGTCAGTGGTCTTCTGTTGGTCCTATTTTCACGTTTTTTTCATTTACCTAGTTTCCAGTTTCGTGAATTGGTGGCTTTTTTTTTTTTTTTTATTGTTATCAACTAATTGATAACGGTTAACCATACTTTCTTTTAAACCACCTACCAGTTCTGGCGATAATTCGTCCTGGAAAAGGAGTCTGTTCTCTGCTTCCTCGTCTGGTAAGTCCCATAGTTCACATAATCCCGACTGGGAGGGTTGCCCCTCTTGTTCCGAATCCTCTCGGAATGACGCACACTACTCTGTTCTAAAGGGAGCTCATTTTGAATGCCAAGACCAATATCATTACTCTCCGTTACATCATTACTGTCAGTCACTACCATTACTACCCTAAGGACATTTGAGCAAATGTGTGAAGTGGACTTTAGATACATGTTGAATAAATTGTGTTAACTGTATCCTACTTAGAGCTGACGTTTTGTTTTTATAAGTTTGTGTTGTTTAGCTCTGTTAAGATCCTTGAATCCATGCTGTCTCCTACGTCAGTCAGTACATATGACAGTGAGCAGTTTGCCAGCATACACACCTCACCTCCTACTCTACCCGAACCCACATCACACATATCTGCATATGCAGAGGTCATTACCAGTAACATACCTAAACACCAGAGACCTCCAAAACTCAAACACAAGCATGCTACACAATACCTCGTCTGCAGAACACATTACATGTAATAGCTCATGCACCAGTGTCTCCATGGTTAAACACCTAAGGAAATACACAAAATCAAACATATTAGTCATTGATGATCCCATTGTGAGACACACTGATGTCCCTCTCATCAGACTGGAGAAGGAAAAGGTCATGGTCATCTGTCTGTCAAGTGCCACGATATGCCATATCACACATGCATTCAAGTCTCTCAACAACAGGTACTGTTATGACTCTGTCATAGACCATGTTGGTGTCACTGACTTGAGACGTACCTTTCTGGACTAAATGGAGAGACAAATGACTGAACTCTCAGACTACGTTTCTCAGGCAGATATGTCTCTAGCCTTATGCAGAATTTTACCTTCACCTAGGATGATGCCTCAATACAAACAGAAAATAATTGACCTCCATAATTAGATTAGTGTCTGGTGTCATTCTAAGGGGATACACAGTATAGACAGCCTGGGATGACATAATCAACAGACCTCAGTCCTTTGCCAGAAATGGTCTTCATCTTTCACCCCATGGATTTCGGCTACTGGACACGCCTCTTGCCACCTCAGTAGTGCCCTTTTTAGGCAGTATCTCACGTTCAAAATTCCCAATGTAAAAAACACGTCCAAAAACAAACCAAGGTTGTACAGCTAAACGGTAGAAGTCTCATCACAAAACTGCACTCACTGGAAGCCGTCCTCACCTTGGAAGATGCAGACATTTGTGCAGTCACAGAGACCTGGATCAAGGCTGTGGAGAGCACCCCAGCCATACAGGGTATACCTCCTTCTACACATTCACACCTGACACTGAAGGTGTGAAAATAAAGTTGGCAGTGTATCACTATTCTTTAAAGATAAATATACATCCAGATTGGTTAAGCAGTATGGCTCCCTGGAGACACTTCAGGTGCAAATAACTGTTTGTAGGGCACATATTCAAGTCATTGCCAGCAACAGGACTTCCTCCATGAATCAGAACACCCCCCTGCTTGTTTGTATGTACTTGATACTATCAAGATTCATCAAAAACCATGGTTTTGTGTGACCTTAACCATTGACTGGATACATTACTTATGCTCATACTCACTTGCCCAAAGATTCCTCAGCTTCCTTAACTGCAGTGGCATGGACCAGCTGGTTAACACCCCCACAATAGGAGCCAACAACCTGGATATTGTGCTTAACAGTATGGGCGACCACTGCAGCACCACCACTGTGAGATCCTCCCTGGTGAGATCTGGCCACAAATCAATGTCATTCAAAGCAACTGTCACACCTGCCCCACAACCCATCAGCAACTACACAAAAATATTCTCCAAAGCAGATTATAACTTCTTATGGGATGGTATAAGTAGCCTCAGTGCACCTCCTCCCTCAAATGGAACTGACAACTATGGCGAGCTCTACAACCAATGCCTTATACAAACACCTAACTGCATTGATTATGTCATACCTGATATGACCAAAACAAGCTCCACAAGGAAGAGCAAACCTGCCTGGTGGACAACTGCCATTAACAGGCTTTACAGTAAGAGGAAGAAATTGGTGTCTAAGACAAGGAGGGAGGGAGCCATCCTAAACTGGCAACACTCCCTCCTCAGCTTAAACAAGACAATAAGAAGTCTTGTGAAGTCCTCCAAAGCAAACTGTGTTGAGGAAGCTAATTTGGACTCAAAGGACAACCACAGCGCATTCTACATCCGTAACCTAAAAGGAAAGGACCAGTTTTGTGCCACGCTGTTAATTAATGCGATCACATATACTGTCCACAGGCTCAGTATATGCTATCACATATACTGAGCCTGTGGACATAGCTAACCTTTTGGCCAACAGATTCTTTGACAGCTTCACTGCCCTGTCCCCGTCGCATGTACCCCATGGCATCCTTACCACCTGGCCCCCCTACCTTGTATCTCAAAAGTGCAAGCTGTAAATGCCCTGTGTAAAGCCAAAAACACAGCTTCTGTGGCACCTGATAACATTCTAGGCTGTGCCCTACATGGACTCTAACATGAATTGGTCACAACATTGGGTACTCTTTTTAATCATACTGCAAGCACCAGCTTCATGCCAGCTGAATGGAAAACAGCCACCATTATTCCCTTGTACAAAGGTGGTGCGTCCACTGACCCCAGGAACTGTAGACCTATTAGCCTGACTAGACTTCTCTGCAAGGCCATGGAGCAAATCATCTTGAGCCTTATCAACAAGACATAGGTAATCACCAAAAACTTCACTGTATTCAGTATGGATTTGTCAAAGGGAGATCATGCCTGTTAAACCTGATGGACTTTTTTGAGACAGTCACAAAGGCCCTGCATGTGGTGAAATCTGTGCATACAGCATACCTGAACTTAGCCAAGGCATTTGACATTATCCTCCCTCTCAGGCATCCTAGACAAACTCACCCAAGGCATCAACCGTTAGATGGGTCACTAACTGGCTCACTGAAAAAACTCATAATACAACTAGGGGAATCCTCCTCCAACAGCAGACCTGTAACCAGTAGAGTTCCACAGGGTTCAGTCCTGGGACCTGTACTGTTTGGAATCTATTTCCATGAAGTACAGGCAAAAACTAAACGTCTGTGGCTGACAAAGTTTGCTGATGACTGCAAACTGGGAGTGGTCATAGAATCTCCAAATGATGTCAGCATCCTGCAAGAGGGTCTTACACAAATAGTTGTTGTGAAAGTCATGGCCTTAACCTCAATGCAAAAAAAATATATTATCATTCCTTTCTGTGAATGTGATGTCCCTCCTAACTACCACATCAATAGCAACATCTTACATACGCACTCAATGGTGAGAGAACTAGCCACTCAGGTTCCAAGCTACTTTACCTTTGACCACCATGTCTCCACACTGGTAAGTAGGGCATTCTATCTTGCTCATGTCATGGTAAGGGTATTGTTTCCAGGAAAAAAAAAAGTTATAGCCCCCCTGTACTCTTCCGTCATCAGGGCAATGATTGAGTACAGCGGCCGTTTTGGTATGTACCTTTCCAAGCACCTGCAGCAATTGGAGAGAACACAAAAGTCCCTCACAAGGAAAAATCAATGTCTTCAGCATCTGACATATGTGGATCATCTGAAATGACTGTCATTTTATTCTGTTTCATAGATGCTACTCAGAGGTAATGTGTGCTTTGCATACGAGGCAATCTCTGACCCTGCTTTATTGGGAATGCTGCATATCCAGAAGTCAAATATTACATGGGTTACTCACTCTACAGACCTTAACCTGGTATGTGACATTAATAAAACCTGTAGAGGGACAGATTTTTCTCCCAGAGGTTAACACACCTTTGTAAATGACTCCTATGTCATGTCAAACAGAACACATCATTGGCCCTCTTCCAACGCAGTCTGGACGATTGGATGGGTGACTTTAAATTCACCCTGAGGATTCAACCTGTGTCCCTCTTAGAAAGGGGGTGTAGGTGTTGATCATGGAAATAAGAGTAAGAACTTGGCTAAGACTGTAAGGGCCTTAGGGCCATTAGCTTAGTAATTTCCTATGATCCCATAGATTGATGTAAAACTCTGTGACCTACAGCCACACATCAAAGTTGGCTGCAGTGACAATAGTTACCACTACCTATCTACTTCTACAGAACACTGCACAGTAAACACACACACCAAGTTGGCTGCAGTTAAGAATAGAACCTCTACCTATCTAAGTTTAGAGACTACAGAACACACAAAGTATCGCACACACCACTACTAAAGTCTGACATTAACTTGTTTTTAGGTACTGTTATAGTAGATGGCATCAGCAGGCCTTGTGGAGGACAAGAGTTTGGAGGCCTGCAGTACCTGCAACACCCAAAATAGCATAAAACCATGCCAGTTTAGGATTCACATCTGTTTTGAAGAGCAATGCATGTTTTATATATATATATATATATATATACATATATATATATATATACATATACATATACATATATATATATATATATATATATATATATATATATATATACATATATATAATCTGGATTCACTACATAATCTCGAATTTAAGTTTTTTGAGACCATGAAATCGGATCCACTCAACACCGAAACACTAAAACTGTGAAACCCAAAACTGCGAAATTCAAAACAGCTAAAACACAGCACACACCAGAGCACACATATACCACAACACCCACATCACAACATAAACAAAACAACACACATCCACAAACCTACAACACAAATAAGCAGGGGGGCAAGCCCCCATGCACCCCCCATGTGGGGGGCTGCACCTGTCACACCATCCCTACTTATATATACTAACTCCGAGATCGCACAAACAGTAAACAAAAGCAAACGCACACATTCGGCAGTCCCTCACACACACACATCACACGTATCGGCACACTCGCACAACACTTAAACTCCCCTCCCAAAACCCTTACAAAACACTCATTTACCTGACATAATACCTAAATACACACATGGCACTGCACACCATTCACAAACAATCCCTGACATTATGTAGTGTAAAGACATAACCGCAAATTCAAGATATTTGAATTCGCGATTATGCACATTCGATATTTTCATACTTAGACTTTATAGTCTCGAGATGCTGAAATTCGACATTTCAGTATTTCGAGATTATAAAGTGTTTATATATATATATATATATATATATATATATATATATATATATATAAAATGTGTGTGTGTGTGTATGTGTGTATATATATATATATATATATATATATATATATATATATATATCTATATATATATATACACATATATATATGGATCCCATTCTCTTAATCGACAACACAGTTTGTCGAGTAACAGAAGATCAAACCTACTTCAGCGAAAGTGCACAATATCGAAAGTGCACTTTTGCTGAAGCCGGTTACAGTGGGGATAAGGAAATACATCCTTTTCGCACTGTAGTGCGATCTTGAAGTTGGTATATTTAAGTAGGAGAGGTGTGGGGGGTGCAGGGGGGCTTGCCCCCCTGTATAAACAGTTTCAAGTTAATTTTTTGTTTTTTTGATAATCGGCTTCAGCGAAAGTGCACTTTTGATGGTGTGCATTTTCGCTGACGTGGGTTCGATCTTCTGTTACTCGACAAACTGTGTTGTCAGTTAAGAGAAGACCACCCATATATTATATATATATATATATATATATATATATATATATATATATATATATATATATGTGCTCACTGACATGTGGGACCATAGAATCCAGAAATTGGTAGAGTATCCTGGATGCAGCTGCTAAAAAGTACCTGTAACTAGTATCCTAAGGACTACGCATACCTTACTTTCCACTGGGCTGGGTTCCTCTCTGTTAACTCTGGCTCTGAGTTTAGTGTGACAGAGCTCACTGAGCTCTTGTAATATGTCCCTCTCCACCCTGTAGTGCTGTACAATCTCCAGCTCATGTAGCTTCTGGTAGGTTACCCTGGAACTGAACATGCTTCTCCTCAACCAAAGCCTGTTGTCAGCAACATTGGCTTCAGCATCTATCACATACAGATTTAGAATAGCTGCAGCAGCCCCTAGCATTATCTCAGTTAAAATTTCCAAGTGTCTACTCCCAATGCTTCAGAGTATTGAAGGAAAATCAGAGTGTAGGGTCTATGCATACGATATACAGTTATGGTGTAGGTCCACCATGCGGGATTGGCTATTTATGATGCAGTTCACCTGCTTAAGATGTAATTTACATGATTTAAAGGCCCTACTTTTTTGCGTGATGCAGTGGTATGCGCAGCGTCGCACAGCATAGCTTATACAAAACTGCATAATATTAATTGAATATATCCAGTTTTCATTCATAGCAGGCTATGTCATAAATGTCACATGGGTGGTCTAGTCACGTGAACATGCTAAGCTATGCCCATACTGTTTACAGCAAGCGGTGTGCTGTGCAAACATGCAAACTGAGCACAAAAAAATCCACTGGGAATGTAAACATTGTGTAGGAGCCTACATGATGTGGATTTGTGAACGTGGTTACACCCTTTAGCGATTCAACAAATGCACAGCATTTACCCCTCATTTGCATAAATATTCTTTCTGACAACCTGGAAACTACAATTTTCATAGTCGTGTAAGCTGGGAAACAGCACAAATGCACAATTGTACAGACCCAATGCAAGGCACTGCAGTACATTTATGTAAAGTACAACATATGTGTTATTTTTACAATTTGTTAAATTTTTCTGTAAGAACAAGTTTGCGCACTGTGGCGCATAGCTCAAACATGCGGAACTTACTAGAAAAAATTATTAATTTCACATATTCCCTGCCTCCACAATGTATGTTTTGTACATTTAATTCTGTGATCTAACCTTTTCAGGGAAAGTTATGTCCATATTTGTGGACTTTAAATCCCTTTTTTTCCTGTGTAGACTCCTATATGAGGAAAATTTCCATGTACAATACTAACACGGCTATGGAGTCTACACAGATGTCTCCTGGCTTGTTGGATCACTTCACCTGGCTAATTTGCATGAAATTCACCTGCTTAATCCTAAATTTGCATTGCACGGAAGTTTCCTTATTTGCATGTGCTTGAGCGCCGCTAAGCGAGGTTTACTGAATCTAAAACTGTTCACGCTCATGTGACACCACGATGCATACACAAAAAAACTCATGTAAGCTCTGTTGACTTCCCCCTAAGCCTTTTTTTTTTTTTTTTTTTTTTTTAGTTTAGTTCCCTATCATCAGGGATTGGTTAGATTGGTTCCCACCAGCCTCAACATCTGTCTTCACTTCCTGCTACAGAACCCATTATCAATAGATATTTTTCTAGCTGGTTGGTGTTCTCACATAGGCTCTTCCATGCTCCTTAGAAAGCTTCTGTCAATAATCCTTACTCCAAAGAATTTGGAAGGGAAGCCAAGCCAAGATCTGAGTCCTTCCTGCTGTATTCAGTCTGGTGTTAATATATGAACAAATTGGGAAGAATTCTGCTTTCCCCAATTTCATTTTCTTAGGGCTGCTGTTCTTCTAGGATGGTCTGTTCTTCTCCTTTCATTGTAGGCTGTGTCTGGGGCAGTACAGCTTCTATGGGATTTGTTCGTTCAGAAGCATACCTCTCAGCTGTCCAGATTTTTGCAGAATGTTCAGATGTTTGCCTCATATTTTTGGTCTGTTTATCATAAAATTGTGGTTTTCTGATGAATCCCTGGCAAATCATTGAAGACTGAAGTCGGGAAATGATAGCAGACATTTGAGATGCAGACTTAATTTCCTTCAGAACATTCATGCAAAACCTGTTATTCTATCAACTTTCTAAGCTTGTAAGAGTAATATTTGAAAAGTGACCCCATTTTTGGGCCTTTGCCCCCCTGCCCCCCCCATTATCCCCCCACATTATTTGTGGCTTGTCCAATGGTGTGTTCAGTAGCTGCTAGAAGTACTCCATCTGCCTCTGTTGTGTGTACTGGTGAGCAGGTTGTTGCTGGCACCCTTATGAAGGGTGTCTGACTGTCTTTATCTTTCTGTTTTAGCCTTGTAACCTGATAGTTTTTGTGCCATATGCAAAGTCACTTTCCATAAGTTGATAGAGCGCCTCTGATGCCTTGTTTTTTGCTGTTGTGATGGCTGTCCACATCTCTCAAACTCTTGGTGCAAAAAATCTGGACAGAGGCAAAAAGTAATGGGGGACAAAGGCCTAAAAATAGGGGCAGATTTTATCAAACTGAATTAAATCAAAAGGTGCTTCAACAAAGTATTAGTTTAAGGGTGTGCACACATGCAACCAGCTTATTGTACGTTTTTTTATTTTTTATATTTTTTCCCTCAACAGATTTGTTTGTTTTTCAATTGAATTGTACAAGTTATAGGTCACATTAAAGGTGGGAAAAGTTTTGAAATGATTTATTGTGATCTCGTTTTTTATATCACAAAAACCTGGCATTTTAACAGGGGTGTGTAATCTTTTTATATCCACTGTACATCTAGATCTATTTCTATGTTTTTTGACTCAGACTTCAGTCACTGTGAGAAAATAACTGTGGGATTTGGTTCTTATGGCTTTTATGATTCTCATGATGTCACTAGCAAGACTCCACATGAGAAAGATACAGTTGTATCTGAAGTCTCTCTTTGGTCCTAGCACCAACAACCCCTGTCTTTTCAGATCCTACTGCTGGGGTTTGTCAGCAGAGAAATCCCTTGGTGAAGAGAACCAATATCCCTAATTCCAAGTTGCCCCTTCTCCCTCTTTGTTCCAAAGCAGTCACTCACCACAGATGCCATGGACTTTGCTTGGGTGTCAGTTTTGGGGGGATAAAAGTGCAAGATGTGTGCCATACTAAGGACAGATGAAAGACATAAATATGAGATGCTTTCCCTGATCAAGACACTCAAATCTCTGAAGCATCTTTGGTCCCCAGGACATCTTTAAGTTGTTACAGATATTATCATAGTCATGTGGTACATCATCAAGAAAGTGAGAACCAGTTCATACTCCCTCTGCATACCACTCGTGTTAGCTTGGGATATAGTTTCACAGCACAATCTCACTATACAGGCATTCTACATTCTGTCAGAGCAAAATTATGTGGCAGACCAGCTGAGCAGGAGAAGGGCAGACCCTTGCCAATGAAAACTAGATCAGAGGTCTTCCAAACTTTGACCATCTGTGGGGAGATCCTCAAGGAGACCTATTTTCCTCCTCTCTGAGTGATCAGCTGCTAAGATTTTGCTGCAGAACTCCATGCAAGAAAGCCTGGAAGGCAGATGCTTTTTGGTCCTGTATGCTTTTCCACTCTTTCCACTTATATCCATGGTACTTCTGAAGATTTAGAGGGAATCTCCAAAGATCATTGTGATGACTCCCTTCTAGCCCAGGCAACCATGGTTCTTCATTCTTTTGGAAATAGCCAGCAGCAATTATCACAAGCTTCCTCAAAGACTGGATCTACACATACAAGAACAGAGGTGTTTCATGTACCCAGACACCAATCAACTTTAATTGACTGCCTGGTGACAGGATGTTAATTCCTTTTAGACACCCGTTTTCTGTCTATATGCAGTAGGTACTAATGGAAGCAAGAAAGCCTGCTACAAGAAAATCGTACATTAAAAATGAAAGGTTTTCTGGCTGGCACTAAAACATACCCAGCACCCATCCAGGGCTAGGTGTTCTCTGGTTTTACAATATTTGTATGAGATACTGCCCTATGGCCTTTCTTTACTCTTCCTGTCAAGGTTCGTTTAGCAGCCATTTCAAATTGTCTGCCCCTGGATCCACCTTTTTCAATGCATTCTCATGTCAACATTTTTTGAAAAGGGTTTTGCATAAGAGGTCTCCAGGAAAACTGTTGGATTCTCCTTTGGGATCTTAATTTTGTATTTGAGACGTGAATACTTTCTCCATTTGAACCAATTAACCTGGCTGACTTGAGGTTCTTCACATGGAAAACAGTTTTAATGATTACTGTGAGTGTTCTGGTGAGCAAGCCTTGTCTCATTTTCCACCGGGACAAAGTTTCTTTGAGAACTAAGCCTTGTATGCCTAAAGTGTTATCCGTGTTTACTTTAAGCCAACTATCTATCTCCCTGTTTTCTTTCCTGAACCTAAAGTGAGGATGAAAGGATACTCCATACCTTGGATAGCCACAGACAACTCTGGTACTATCTTGACGGAACAAAATCTTTTAGATCTTCGGATCAATTGTCCCTTTCTTGTGAAGGTAAAAAGAAGGCATATCCTGTGCTAAAACAGAGTATTTACAAAAGGTTCTCTATTATCTTTTGTTATGTTCCCCATAACAAAACTATTTGAGGCAGGATCAAGACTCATTCTTCCATAGTCTTGACTTCATCTGTGTTTTTTTGGAAAGAGTTAGATTCTAGAAATATTCTAAAATCCTCAACTTGGTCCTCTATACCTACTTTTACAAAGCTCTGTAAGCTTGATTCCTTCTGTAGGTCTAGAGCAGGCTTTGCAAGGACCATTCTCTATGGGCTCCTGGTCTCTTTTCCTTCCACCTCCCAAATTTAGAAAGATAGGTGAAACTAAGGCTTCTGCAGCACTGATCAATATGATGAACATCGTGCAGTTAGGTGTTAAGTCATCTTACCATAACAGTATATGCTAAAATCACTGCTGCAGTAGCTTCTCCCTTTCTCCAACCCCCATGTTTTACTGGAGTGTTATGCCAGGGCATGGTTATTTATTTTTTGTTCTTCCTAGCATTATCCCTGTAGGGCTCAGTCTACTTCTGCCTTTCTCTGTTGGCAAGAAAACTTTGAAGGGTTTGGCACCCAAACTTGTCTTTTAGTTGTCTCAGCTTTATCTGCCAGTTTGGGCACGTTGAATGTGATCTGAAGCTTTAGTAGCTGGCTAGCTATATATCCTTGGCAGGATATAACCCCCATATAGCTTGAGTACTACAGCAGTAATCATTTGAACATCTACTGTTACTGTAAGTTTACTTACACAACTGTACTTGATTCAGTTAAATAACTTAAATTGTGACACATCTGGAAACTTCTCCATTTTTGAGCATGTTTCTCACGCTGTCATCCTTGTAAATTTCCTTAGGCTTGGCAATACTCTATTCATGAAAAACTTGTTATAAAGCCAAGATCATTACATTATGGTGGTCTGTTATCTGCCTCTGCAATGTTTCTAATTACACTTTTCTGGCAATGTATTTTGTTCACACTGCAGCTTAACCCTCCTCTTAAAATGAAGCTTGGTGTCTGAAATAATTTTGTAGAACACAGTTGTATTCTGCCCCAGCTTGCATAGAAGCAATATATGAAGTAATTCTACTTGAAGAAATACATCCTGACACTTGTGCTCATCACCCTGCTTAACGGAAAGTTGCATCTTAACAAATGTTGTTGTTGTTTGTCTTTCGGCTTTTCCCGGTTAGGGGTCGCCACAGCGGAACTCTGGTCTGCTAATGATTGGCAGTTAGTTTTTATGGTGTCGAGTTGCCAGCCCGACGCCCAACCTTCAATGAAGGCACGCCCATTCAACGCATGTCTTTCGAACGCCCACTCGACTGCGGGGAGGACATGCAGACTCCACACAGAAGGCACTCCCCAAGCCAATAATTGAACGGGAGAACCTCTTGCTGTGAGGCAACAACGCTACCGCTGCACCACCGCGGAAGTTGCATCTTAACAAATATGGTGGTATAATAGGAATTTGCGGAATCAGAAGACCATATAGTTGAGTTAGTATTCTTGTTCTACCACTTTTATTCAAAGAGTTATAATGTTAGATCTAGCACATAACTTGAACTCCAGTCTCTCATTCTTACCCCTCTCCCAGATCAGAAGTTAACCACTAGATCTGCATTGGATTACACACAGGGAGTCAGCTTCAACCTACATGTTCCAGGAATGGGAGAAAGGTACCTTAACAGGTAAGCACCTCAGACGTTTGTGACCACTGCAGTGGTATTAAAGTCAGAGAAACCTGGCATATGTGGGGCTATGCCCTTTTGTAGGCCAGTTGCCTTAGTGAATACTGACTATAAACTGTTTATAGGAATAAGAGTAGCCAGGATTCAGACTTCCTTGAGAAGGCTTGTACATCAGGATCATTGCTGTTTCATAAAATAATGACATACCTTTTACAGCATGAGGAGGATACTATGTTTGGCAAGCGATTATCTTTAGTCAGGCCAGCATGCGGAAGACCTGAATATGGTATTGCTGGAAAAAAGTGTCTTGCCTCCTCAGTTTATTTTATATGATTTTTCTTTTATGCCTTCCTAGGGAACCATCATGCATATTGCTACTGGGGTCTTGTTAAGTTCCTTACCCTGACCTCTGGTGGCTGATGTAAGTATCTGCATCACCAAGGGTGCATTCTGTGCCCTCCTCCGGTGTGTGCTCACTTCCAGACACATGCCAATGATGGATAACATCACCAGCTTGTAAGGCCAAGCCTACATTCCCAGGTCCTGTGGCCATTGTTGTGATGTATATCCTCATTTGCACAGGAGAAGTGTGGAAGGCTGGGGTCATCGTTTCCCTCCCCCTAGGATGGGTGAGCCATAGTGGGCAATTCACTCCCTCCCTCCCATGCCCAACTTTTCCAAAACCCAACTGTCTAGCTGAACTCTAATTGTCTGGGTTGTGTCATGGCTCCAATCCTCTGAGTCACAGAGCTGGGACATTCTCTTCAGTTTTGATGCAGAAAACGTACTTGGGATTACTTGTAAATAAGTGCTGACAGCTTTTGAGTTTCTCATATATTGATAAATATGTTGCAAGAATTGTGCAAGAGTTTTTCAGCTGTAGTAAAGGTTATTCAGCCTATCCTGGTTGGCTGTTTTTACTATGGCCATGACTCATAATTTCTTTATTTTACATTTGTTTACTGGGAAAGTCCAACTGGATATATGTCCGTTTTCAGCGGAGGTCCAGGGAGAAAAGCTCCAGAATACAAATACGTTAGGAACAGTAGAAATATTTAGAGATAAGTATAATATGCAGTTTTCAGTAGGGTTACAAACTTAGATAAAACATAGTAGGTAACATCAAAATCATGCGGCTTCAGTTTCAGACAATAATACACGCAGTTATGGGCTAAGTCCCATCAAGAATTCATACACTTATTAGAGTATATGATTGAAATGCTTGGGGAGAGTTTGCAGGAACAGCGGGTGGTGATTAGTCAGGGTTTAAGCAGGGGCATTGCCAATGCTGTTGGAAGTGTAGTTTGAGGCTTTTTTTAACTGGGTTAAGGAGGATTGGTGAGTAAGTTCGGCAGGTAGCATATTCCAAGTTTTACCTACTGAATTGGTGAATAGAGTCCCCAGCCACATTTATGCTCTTAGTTGTTTGTACCAGCAGTTTGTCAGCAGAGCGTAGTGACCTCAGGTTGCTGTATGGTTTGATCTTGTTTAGTGCTGGTGTTTTTTTGGGTTGATGTAGTATTTTGTGGATTATTACAAGTTGGTTGTATCGGAGAAGACTGGGCCACTCCTGCCATCCTAGTTGAGTTAGGTTGATACAATGGTGGGTCCTAGAGGTAGCACCTGTAGCAAATCTAGCAATATGGTTGTAACAACTAGCAAGTTTTTTAAGGGTGGCTTGGTTCAGGTTAGTGAAGAGGCACAGAGGGGGGTAGAAAGTAGGTGGGATCGAATGATAGTGGTTCTTGCAAAAGGAGTGAGGAAGGGTTTGATCCTGTATAGGGAACCCAGTTTTTTGTTGACAGATTTGATGGTTTTATTGACATGGATATCATATTTAAGGGCGTTATCAACTGACACACCCAGGAGTTTTGTGTGAGTATCTGGGGATATAATTGTGCCATTGTTGGAACTTGTAGTACAGAATGGTAAGGAGGATTTGCAGGTGGGGGAAAAGATGAGCAGTTTCATTTTGTTTGGGTTTAATAGAATCTGACAGTTTGCGAACCATTTTTCTATATCATTGAAAGTATTCTGAGTTAGGGTCATAAGCTCAGTTGAGGAGGAGGAGGAAGTACATATTAAAGTAGAGTTGCACACGTATTGGATGCAGGTGGCCTTGGGAGTGTTGGTGGGTAGGTCATTGATAAAGACTAAGAAGAGTAGTGGTCCTAGTATGGAGCCTTGGGGGACTCCTATAGTAATGGGTAGACGTGCCATAAAACTGCTTGTCTATCAGACAGGTAAGATTGGAACCATTTAATAGAGTTACTATTCAGTTACAGTTCTTTCAGGGTACGGAGAAGCTGTTGGTGATTGGCAATACCAAGGGCCTTAGAGAGATCTAGGAAGAGAGCAGAGCTAAGTTTATTGTTTCTGTTGATATTGATAGAGAAGGATAGGAGGGCTGATGTGGTGCTGTGGTGTGGCCTAAAACCATGCTGAGAGTTGGCCAGTAGTTTATTTTGGGTGAGATAGTGCATTAATTGGTTGTGGATGCACTTTTCCATAATTTTGGCCAATGGCGATAGTATGGCTATTGGTCCAAAGTTTGAGAGGTCTAAAGAATTCCCTCCTTTATGAAGTGGAATAACATGGGAAACCTTCCAGAGAGAGGGGATAGTGGCTTCAGTCAAGGTGCAGTTTATTATGATCGAGACAGGGTATTCAATGGCATCTGCCCCTTTTTGTAAATATTCTGGTGGGAGGAGATCAGCTGCACAGGGTAGTGGGCTTTAGTTTGTTAATTAGAGATCAGATGGTGGATGTAGATACAGGTTGGAAGGCGAAAGGGAGTGGGGTAGTGGTTGTGGAGGAGTTTTGAAAGGAGCTGGTGGGGGGTAGTTGGCTAGCTAGTGATTAGATGGTTTAAAAAAAAAATGTTAATGATGTTAGCAGTTTCCTCTGGAGTTTTAAGGTCGCAAGTTGAGGGAGTGGGGGTGGAGGTTTGGCCAGGGTGGAGCAGTTTGTTTACTTAAATTTTTGAGGTTTGTTCTGGCAGACTTTTCACTGACAATCTCATAGTGTTTTTGAGACACCCTGAAGACTTTCCTGTAGCTGTAGAATGTTCTAAATATGTCTGAGGAGCATTCAGGGTGTACCCTCATTATGGAAGATATGGAATGCTTCCCAAATATTATGTCCCATCTGACCATTTCAGTTGGCAGTGCATTTCCTTTTCATGTTTAGAAGCTGAACTTGATGCTTCTGTTAGAAAGGAAGTAGATATAAATTTCATGGCAGCCCTGCAGATGGTCCGTGCACATTTGGAGTGTTTGCGTTTTGTCATGCATACCACTGAAGAAAGTCTGTTAGAGGTTAGACAAAGCTGATGTTCATCGTGTTACACTGCTGCAGTCATTACACTTGGTTATTCTGCCGTCAGGCGGTCCCACAGTCGGCCCGAATACACTGCTGCAGTCATTACACTTGGTTATCCTGCCGTCAGGCGGTCCCACAGTCGGCCCGAATTCCAATGTCTTGGTCCGGCGTCGGTTGCTGTCGCTTCTTCCCTGACATCAGTGCGCCAGGGGTATATAAGATGCATCTGACACCATTTACTTCAGTCTTTCTTGCCGCGTGGTGCCCGAAGCAGAAGCAGTTCGCAAGTGCTGGTCGGCCGACTCCTGAAATTTTTGAAGTCTAATTTCAGATCCGAAGTCTTCAATAAAGTACCCTGTTGGGGAAAATTTTTTCTTGCCTCAGGCCGATGTCAAAAAAAGTTAATAATTGTATCTCTTGTGGGAAGCAAATACCTCATAAGGACTTCCACTCTTACTGTATTCTATGCCTAGGCCCTGATCACGACGTCACTAGTTGTTGGTTTTGCACTAGATTTAACAAACACACTATAAAAAGACGTTTTGATTTTGCTTTGCACTACTTTGGCTGACGGTTTAATTATACGATGCCGTCGGATCAGCCGACGACCTCAATACCAAAAAAATGCAAAGACAAGTTTAAAGAGAGGCATCCGAGGTCCAAAACAGACAACAAAACCTCTTCTAGGCCAGTCGCTGGTTCTCCGTGAGGTGCTTTCGCAGCCCCTGACATCCGCTACCTCAGAGCCACAAGCCGCTGCCGACTCCCACATGGAGACATCTAGGCCTCTGGAAACTCAAGGTATTGGGACCACTGAAACTAATCCCTCAGATGGGTCCGGAGCCGCTGAGCAGGCATCGGTTTCTGAGGGTGTTTTCAGACCTTCACAACTTACCATTAAAACAACAGCCAAGATAAAGGCGCCATTAAAGACAAAGAAACAAGTACATCATTCTCCTGGACAGTCCTCCATGCCTAAGAAACAGATGCTTAAAATGGCCGAAGACCTCATTACTCTAATCAGGGGTTCCCATCCCCCTCCTGAGAAAAGGCCTAGGCAGGATACAGACTATGACACCTCTGATCAGGTTTCCATTTCCTCTGATTCCTCTTCAGATCAGGGATACTGATTCCTCTTCAGATCAGGGATACTCTCTACCCCCTATGAGGACCCTGATGCTGAAGAATCTATCCCTTCAGCCTCTCCTCCTGAGGATTATTTTTTTGGGGAAACTTTACATACCATGAGGGAGCATTTCCATTGGGAAAGCCAGGATTACTCAGAATCCAAGAAAAGGCTCAGGGATTTCCTCTTATTGCCATAACACAGGCCCCTGGCTATTCCGCCTGTGCTAGATATTGTGGATGAATAGTTCTCTGAATCCAGTTTATCTCCTGACTCTTTGCCCCCTGCTCCAGCCAAGGCAGAGTCCCCGACTCTCAAGTTTCTGTACAAAAACCCTTCTGCTGATCCAGAAACTATTTCCCAGGGTCCTAAAGGGGTTAAGGCTTCCATTGCAAAAAATCCAGTAGCCTCTGACAGAGATTCCAGAACTTTGGATAGATGGGGGAAGAAAGTATACACTTCTGCAACTTTAGCAGTAAGAGCTTTAAATTGCCAATTTCACATGCTTAAGTACCAACAATATTTAATGGCTCAGTTAAAACAGAAAATGCTTGCAAGCACAGAAGCTAATGATTGTAAAGAAATGCAGGATTTATTGCATGCAGTTGAACAGGTGGGAAAACATACTCTGCAATGTGGTTTTGATTCTTTAGAGGCCTCTTGTAGAGCCGCATTTACAGGTTCTGTGATTAGAAGACATGCTTGGTTAAAAGAACAAAGTTTACCTGATCATGTTAAGGCAAAATTATTGGATGCTCCTTTACAGCATGATACTTTGTTTGGTGTTAAGGCAGAAGAGGTGTTAAAGAAAATGGAGGCTAAAGCTAAATCTATGCAAACAGTCAAGGATTTCTTACAGGTACAACCACCTCGGTTTAGCAGAAATTGGTCGACAAAGAATTGGTCCTTTCCAGTGTCAGACAGGCCACAGAGAGGCAGATACAGACACCCAAGAGGCAGATCTCAACCCCAAGGCTCAGACAATGACAGTGGGGCACCTCAACCCCAAAAGGTGGTGAGGACAAGTCTCAACCCTACAGGAAACTGTCACAATGACTTCCCCTTCGTACGCCAAGCACGTCCCTTTTGGAAGCCCCCTTGGGGGGAAAACTAGCACTTTTTACTCAAAACTGGCAAGCAATCACCCAAGACAAATGGGTCCTGAATATTGTGTCTCAAGGTTAGATTCCACTTTCATACTTTACCAAGGCTAAAAGGAATGCCAGACCTGCCACAAAATCAAAGGGCAGAGGCACAAAAACAAATTTCAGCCCTCATGGATATGAGAGCTATTCAAAAAGTACCACAACAGGAGCAAGGACAAGGATTTTACTCCAGACTCTTCCTGGTCCCCAGAAAGGACAAGGCCTGGAGGCCCATACTAGACCTTTCAATTCTGAATACTTACGTGGATATTCCGAAATTCAAAATGTTGACATTACAGCAGCTTCTACCCATGCTGGGCAAGAAGGCTTGGCTTGTTACTCTGGACCTCAAAGAGGCATACCTGCATGTCCCTATCAGACAAAATTGCAGAAGATACCTCAGATTCAAAGCTGGTACAATGCACTACCAATTCTCTGCACTGCCCTTTGGCTTATCTACTGCGCCCGGGGTCTTCACAAAGTGCCTGGCACCAGTAATTGCATTTTGCAGACAAAAAGGGATTCAAATATATCCATATCTGGACGACTGCCTCATTCAAGCAGAGACAAAGGACATTCTTCTACAGCATCTGGTGTTTGTAGAAAGGTTGCTAATTTCTCTAGGGTACACAGTAAACGAAAAGAAGTCAAAACTAGTGCCCTCGCAACAGATTATATTCCTGGGTGCCAGCTTAAATACAACAGCCCAGATGGCTTACCTCACGCCAGACAAACAAGTTCAACTAACTCAATATTTTCAATTGCTGGCAAGAAAGTCCCATCTCCCTGCAAGAAAAATTTTGCAGGCCCTGGGATTCATGGCATCTTGCATACTACTAATACCATATGCCAGACTGCATATGAGGAAATTACAATGGTACCTGAAACTCCACACTCTCACAGTTTAGAAGCAGTAATACCAATGATTCCCTTCCTACAACAGGAGTTTCGATGGTGGGCACAGGCATGTCACCTAAACAAGGGTCAGCCTTTTACCCAACCCACAGCCAGGCAAACTCTAACAACAGATGCTTCAGATTACACCTGGGAAGCACACATGGCAGGAAAATGCATTCAGGGCAAGTGGACCACAGACCAGATGCATCTTCACATCAATCAAAGAGATGTTGGCTGTTCCAAATGCCCTAACAGCCTTCAAGGACCTTCTACATCCAGGACAATTACTACTAAAGACAGACAACACCACAGTAATGTGGTACATAAACAAGCAAGGGGGCACTCATTCTTATCCCCTATGCAGGCAAGCCATGACCTTGTGGAACACAGCTCTAACGTATCAAGTTCACCTGCAAGCACTATTCCTGCCAGGAAAGAAAAATACTCTGGCAGACGACCTAAGCAGAAATATCATGGACCCTCACAAATGGAAATTGAATCCACAAATCTTCAGCATGGTAACGCAAAAGTGGGGATGCCCAGACATGAATCTTTTTGCCTCCCCACTGAATTGCCAACTACAAAAATTCTGCACAAGGACTTAATCACAAGCAAGCATGGAAAGTGGATGCTCTTCTGTTCAACTGGAAAAACCTAAAAGTTTATGCCTTCCCGCCACTGCCTCTCCTTTCAAAGGTACTCCTAAAAGCCAGACAAGAAAAAACAGAGATGATCCTGATTGCTCCAGACTGGTCACACCAGCACTGGTACCCTATCTTAAGGAACCTGGCTCAAGGCCCACCATGGATTTTGCCTCAAATTCCACACCTTCTGCCTCAACAAAACAATCAGATCCTGCACGGTCAACTCAAAACCCTAAACCTGGCTGCATGGCAGATACATTAGTCAAACAGACAACACCTCTCTCTCTAAAGCTGTTATGGATGTCATTTTGGAGGCCAGGAGGCCTAGCACCAGGAAATCTTACTCAGAAAAATGGAAGATATTCTGCACCTGGAGCCAGGCTTAAAGCCTTGACCCTCTTGTTCCAAACATTCCTCAGATTTTACAATACTTAACTGAGATGCTGGACAGAGGCCTATCCTTCTCATCAATTAAGATCCACGCCTCTGCCATTTCAGCACATTACAGCACGGATCCTCCTTTATTCTCTCATCCCTTGCTAAAGCAGTACCTCAGAGGGGCTAAAAATATAAGACCGCCCCGGATAGCACCAACACCAACTTGGGACCTCAATTTAGTTTTGGAAAAACTGACCCTACCACCTTTTGAGCCAGCCAATACAGCCAATCTAAAATTTTTATCATGGAAAACAGCTCTGCTCTTGGCAGTAACTTCAGCATGAAGAGTCTCAGAGCTACAGGCATTAATGGCAGTGGAATATTTTATAATTTTTCATCAGGACAGGATACCTTTAAGGACAAACCCTACCTTTATGCCAAAGGTGGTATCTAGTGTGGCTCTTAACCAAACCATCCATTTGCCAACTTTTTATCCAAACCCCCAGAATAAAGGGGAGAAACTTCTGCATTCTTTGGACATACACAGGCAGTTACACATGTTCATCGTGTTTCACTGTTGCAGTCATGACTGTAGGGTTCTCCCCTGCCGGCAGCCAGCCCTCGGTTGGCCAGAATCCCAAAGTCTGGGTCCGGCGTCGGCTGTTCAACCATGCTCCCTGACGTCAGAGCGCCAGGAGTACAAAGCTGACAGCCGATGCCATCTTCTCCAGTCTTTCTTGCCATGCGGTGATAGCAGTTCGCAAGTGCCGGTCGGCTGACTCCTGACTATTTTTTCTGATATACTTCAGTCCGAAGACTTTCTTCTCCACTCAAAGCTAAGTACCCCGTTGGGGAAACTTTTTTCTTGCTCCACTCCGATGTCAGAAAAAGTTAATAATTGTATTTCATGTGGGAAGCAAATACCTCATAAGGATTTTCATTCCTACTGTATTCCTTGCTTAGGCCCTGACCACGACATAGCTAGTTGTCGGTTTTGTGCTAGATTCAATCAACGTACAATTAAGCGAAGGTACGATTTTGCTTTTCATTACTTCGGTAGGCAATTTAACTACAAAATGTCGTCTGATACGGTCCCGGCTACCGGAGTTCACAAACGTCGCAAGGATAAAGACAGGCCTCCGAGGTCCAAATCTGATGATAGCGCACAAGCGGAGCCAGCTTCAGGTTTGGCCATCGTCAGTGAGGTGCTTTTGCAGCCCCTGTCGTCGGCCATTTCAGAACCGATGGCTGAAACGGACTCTCATGTGGAGCCAACGAGGCTTTTAAATATTTCTGTTGCAGGACCTTCGGACAATGCTCCTTCGGATGGGTCCGGAGCCGCTGTGCAGGTACCGGCTTCCGAAGGGGTTTTCAGGCCTACTCAGCTACTAGTAAAGGCAAAGACAAAGGCAAAGACTCCTTCTAAATCAAAGACTTCAACACAGGCCTCTTCTGAACTGGCTCCCAAGTCACAGAAACAGTTACTCAAGATGGCGGAGGATTTACTTACTATGATTAGGGGTTCACATCCCCCTCCAGACAAAAGGCCAAGGCAGGATGTGTTTTATGATTCCTCTGATCAGGCTTCTGTTTCCTCAGTTTCTTCTTCTGATCAGGAATATTCTTTCCCTCCTTATGAGGATTCTGATGCTGAAGAATCCATTCCTTCAGCTTCTCCCCCCTGAGGATTTTTCTTTTGGGGAAACTTTGCATGAAATGAGGGAACATTTCCACTGGGAAGGACAGGAGTATTTGGAATCCAAGAAAAGACTGAGAGATTTTCTTCTTCTTCCCCAACATAGACCCCTAGCTATTCCTCCTGTTTTGGATATTGTGGATGATGCCTTTTCGGAGGCTAACTTAACCCCTGACTCTTTTCCTCCTGCTCCTGTTAAGCCTGATAGATACTACAGGGTTCCTGATTCCCATCAGTTTTTATACAAGAACTCTTCTGCTGATCCTGAAACCATTTCTAAAGGAGTTAAGGCCACTTCTGCCAAAAATCCCATTCCTACTGAAAAGGATTCTCGATCCTTAGAAAGATGGGGCAAAAAGGTGTACACTTCTGCCACTTTGTCCATTAGGGCTTTAAACTGCCAGTTTCATATGCTTAAATACCAGCAATTTTTCTTGTCTGTCTTAAAACAAAAGCTTACTTCCATTTCTGCCTGTGCAGATAAGGAATTACTTGACTTATTGCATGCCACTGAACAGGCTGGGAAGCATGGTCTACACTGTGGATTTGATGCCTTGGAGGCTTCTTGTAGGGCTGCGGCCTCTGGCACAGTCATTAGAAGGCATGCATGGCTAAAGGAACAAAATTTACCTGAACAAGTAAAGGCTAAATTATTGGACGCTCCTGTTCAGCATAATGTTTTGTTTGGATCAAAAGCTGAAGAGGTGATTAAAAAGATGGAGGATAAGGCGAAATCCATGCAAACAGTTAAATATTTCTTACAAGTACAGCCACCTAGATTTAGCAGAATTGGCCTTCAAAAAATTGGTCCTTTCCCACGTCAGGCAGGCCTCAGAGGGGTAGACATAGACGCTCCAGAGGGAGGCCTCAAACGCAAGCTGCTTATAGACCAAGACAGTGGACTGCTTCCACCCCTAGGGGAGGAGAGGACAGGTCACAATCTCAAAGGAAACGAACTCAATGACTCCCTCTGTTGGGCTACAGGAACTTCTTGCCTGGCAGCCCCTCTCGGAGGAAAACTCTCTCTTTTTTATCAAAATTGGACTCAAATAACCCAGGACAAATGGGTTTTGGATGTGATTTTAAGAGGTTACAAATTCCATTTTCATACCTTGCCAAGGCCAAGCGGATGGCCAGACCTTCCAAAACATCAATTGACGGAGGCCTTAAACCAGGTGGAAGCTCTTTTGGCTATGAATGCCATAGATCTGGTTCCTCTTTCAGAGATGGGAAAAGGTTTTTACTCCAGGCTCTTTCTAGTCCCAAGGAAGCAAAACTCATGGAGACCCATTCTGGACCTGTCTGTCTTGAACACCTTTCTAGAGATTCCAAAATTCAAGATGCTTACTCTACAGCAGCTACTTCCAATGCTGTCCAAAGATGCATGGATGGTAACTTTGGATTTAAAGGAGGCATATTTACACATTCCCATCAGGCAGGATCGCAGAAAATACCTCAGGTTCAAGGCCGGATCGAGGCACTTTCAATTCTCTGCGCTGCCCTTTGGATTGTCTACTGCACCCAGGGTCTTCACCAAATGCCTGGCTCCAGTAGTAGCTTACTGCAGACTCAAGGGAATTCAAATTTACCCTTATCTGGACAATTGTCTAATTCAGGCAGACAGCATGGATGTCTTACTCCAGCATCTAGAATTTGTACAGAACCTCCTCAAGGGGATTCTCTGTAAACATAAAAAAGTCAAATTTGACACCATCACAACAGATAACTTTTCTGGGTGCACTTCTAAACACCACAACCCAGATGGCATTTCTGACATCCGAAAAACAATTACAGCTGGTTTCAACTTTCAGAACCTTGGCAACTCTAACTCAACTATCTGCAAGGAAATTCCTGCAGGCTTTGGGTTACATGGCCTCCTGCATCCTTCTCGTACCATATGCAAGACTACACATGAGGAAAATACAGTGGTACCTTAAAAGTGTATGGTCTCAGCATTGCCACAGTTTAGACATACTGATCTCTGTCCTTCCTTGCCTTCAAAAGGAATTTCTTTGGTGGTCCAGGGCATGTGCTCTAAACAAAGGGAAACCCTTCCGTCTGCCTCCTGCCACTCAGATTCTAACCACGGACGCCTCGGATTATGCTTGGGGAGCCCATTTTCAGGGCAATTGTTTGCAGGGCCTTTGGACAAAGGATCAGAAGCACCTGCATATCAATTTAAAGGAAATGTTAGCCATTCAGAAAGCTCTATTGGCCTTCAGGAATCTTTTACAACCAGGACAACTGCTAATATGGACAGACAACACCACAGTTATGTGGTACATAAACAAGCAAGGGGGATCTCATTCCTCCCCCCCTTTGCAGACTAGCCATGGATCTATGGAACACAGCTCTAGCTTGCAATTTGGATCTTCAAGCTCAGTTTCTACCAGGGAAACAAAACTTCCTGGCAGATGGTCTGAGCAGAAACCTTTCGGATCCACACGAGTGGATGCTGGACTCCAAAATATTCAGGATGATAACAGCAGTCTGGGGATGTCCTCGCATAGACCTCTTTGCATCCCATCTCAATCATCAACTACAGAATTTTTGCACCAGGACTTTCCACAGAGAAGCTTGGAAAGTGGACACCCTGTCATTCAGTTGGAGGAACCTCTCGGGATATGCCTTTCCTCCTCTTCCTCTTCTTCCACGGGTTTTATTGAAGATAAAACAGGACAATCCCAAGATGATTATCTTGCTGGCTCCAAATTGGCCTCGGCAGTTTTGGTATCCAACTCTTAAAAAACCTATGCCTGGAGCCCCCTTGGGTTTTACCTCAGTCTCCGAACCTTCTGTCCCAACATCAGGGTCAGGTTCTACACTCTCATGTCAGAACTCTCAGCCTGGTTAATCCAGGGCCTTTGATTTCTTCTTTACTGCCCAAGCAGGTTATGGATGTCATTTTAGAAGCCAGATGTCCTAGCACTAGAAAATCTTATGCAGGAAAATGGTAAAGATTTTGTTCCTGGATGCAGGCTCAGGATTCTGATCCTCTTCTTCCTAACATTACTTTAATTTTACTTTACTTGACAGATCTCTTACATAAGGGTCTCTCTTTCTCTTCCATTAAGATACATGCCTCTGCTATTTCTGCTCATTATAATACAGACCCTCACATCTTTTCCCACCAGCTCATGAGACAGTTTCTCAGAGGAGCTAAGAATGTAAGACCTCCTAGATCTCCTCCCATTCCTGCTTGGGATCTCAGCTATGTTTTGGAAAAACTAACCTTGCCTCCTTTTGAGCCTGCTGCCTCTTCTGACATCAAGTTTTTATCTTGGAAGACAGCTATCCTGTTAGCCCTAACCTCTGCCAGGAGAGTTTCTGAGTTACAAGCTCTTATGGCTGTGGAACCTTATATTATTTTTCATCAAGACAGGGTATCTTTGAGGACTAATCCTACCTTCATGCCTAAGGTGGTTTCCAAAGTGGCTTTTAATCAAACTATACACTTGCCAACCTTTTTCCCCACTCCTCAAAATAAAGGGGAAAGGATCTTACATTCCTTGGATGTACACAGACAACTACGTTTTTACTTGAACAGAACCAAGGACATCAGAAAATCAGAACAATTGTTTGTTTCTTATGCTTCAAGTTCCCAAGGTAAAGCCATTTCAAAACAGACCATTTCTAAATGGATTGCTCATGGAATCAGATTTTGTTATTCTCACCATGGTAAGCAAATCCCAGGGAGTATACAGACTCATTCCACCAGAGCTGCTGCCACTTCTGCGGCCTTCCTCAGGGGAGTTCCTACCAAGGACATTTTGGAAGCTGCAACTTGGAGTTCAGTGCATACTTTTTCTAAGCACTACAATCTACCTCTCTACTCTAAGTCTAGGGCAGGCTTTGCCTCTGCAGTCTTGCAGGGCCTTTTAGCCGCCCTTCCTCTCTATGACCACCTCCCTTTCTTTCAGCTTTGGGATTCTACCCTACAGTCATGACTGCAACAGTGAAACACGATGAACATAGTACAGTTGTGTACACCTACCATAAATGTAAATGTTCGAGTGTCTTCACTGTTGCAGTCTGGGTTTCCCTCCCTCCTGTCCCCTCTTATTTTTACTTTTGTGTATTTCCTTTTTTCACCATTCTTCTGAAGTGTATTTGCAAAGGTTATGGGACCTTTTTCATTTTGGGACTCCTGACATCTGGGACAAGAAAAACTGGAGAAGATGGCGTCGGGTGTCAGCTTTGTACTCCTGGCGCTCTGACGTCAGGGAACATGGTTGAACAGCCTACGCCGGACCCAGACTTTGGGATTCTGGCCAACCGAGGGCTGCCTGCCGGCAGGGGAGAACCCTACAGTCATGACTGCAACAGTGAAGACACTCGAACATCTACATTTATGGTAGGTGTACACAACTGTACTTTCTACTTGGACAAAACAAAGGCTTTCACGAAAACTGAGCAACTGTTTGTAGCATATGCTGCAGGATCACAGGGCAAGGCTATCTCAAAGCAGACTATATCCAAATGGATAGGTCACTGTATTCGATACTGCTACACACAGCATGGAAAATCAGTCCCAAATAACATTAGGCCACATTCCACCAGGGCAACAGCCACTTCAACAGCCTTTCTCAGAGGAGTACCTACCAAGGAACTTTTGGAGGCTGCCACTGCAGTTCTGCAAGGCCTCATAGCCAATCCTAACACTCTCTATAGACCAGCCACCCAACCTCAGCTTTGGGATTCTACCCAAGTGTAATGACTGCAGCAGTGTAACACAATGAACATAGTACAGTTTTGTACCTATCATAAATGTAGATGTTAGAGTGTTCACACTGCTGCAGTCCAGGTTACCCGCCCGCCATCCCCTCTGAACTAGCTAGACTTATCTATACCTTTCTATCCTATACAACCCTTGGGGTGTATTTGCTGGTAACTGAAGGTATTGTTTTTATTGTATACTTTTGATTAGCAATATGTATTGCCTACCTATTTGGGGGCACCTGACATCTGGGGCAAGAAAAACTGAAGAAAATGGCGTTGGATGCATCTTGTATACCCCTGGCGCACTGACATCAGGGAAGAAGCGACAGCAACCGACGCTGGACCAAGACTTTGGAATTCGGGCCGACTGCGGGGACCGCCTGACGGTAGGATAACCAAGTGTAATGACTGCAGCAGTGTGAACTCGAACATCTACATTTATGTAGGTACAAAACTACTTTTTCAGAAGTAGTTTATTTGATTATTGTTGTTGAGGTCTCTTCCCCCTTCCCCAGGTGAGTTATTTGCAAATCAGTTAAAGAAAATGGTTTAATTTGTATGTTGGCATTCTAAACCCGGAGTAAGGGCAGATGCTTTATTTATTGTACTCTAATAACTACAGTCGTTCAGGGATATCTGATTTAGAAAGGTGCATGTAGACAGTCAAGCTGCAGATATGTTCCTCATGGCATAGCTGCCACTTGTTTGTTTATTGATTTGCAAAACATAAGTTAGGTTGTCATTCCAGAGTGAGGGCTAGTTTCAGTTTCTCTGCCCTTTATTTCACATTTGTTTACTTCCATCCTCACTTTTATTGGGAAGTAAATGAAAAAGACCAAGAAGTCCAACGTCCAATACATACTTGATCTCATCATCACGAACATGGGAGCACAATGTTCAACACCGGAAGTATACCCCTCACTGGTGAGATCAGATCACAACTACCCTGGGAGGTCCTCCCCCCCACCCCCCCAAAGAAAAAACCAAGAAAAGAGAACTCTAAAAGCCACTTTCACACTCACACTTAGTGTGACTGTAGTGTTTTCCTTTCAGGCCCAGCCAGGAAGACAATACTCAAGCCTGGCTCTGAATCACAAACAAATGCCTTCTAGCATCTGCCAGGGCTATGGAAGCAAAACAAAGAAGCAAAACAAAAAAAAGCAAGACCACCAACCAAAGGAGTCTGTGCCCTGGCACAGCTACAGCAACAAACAAAAACAAAGAAGGAGGAAGCTACTAGAGCAAGAGCTAAAAGGAAGAAAACTAAGGCAATAATAAAAAAAGAGCTCGAAAAAATCATTTAATATAAGCACACACTGATAAAAGCAGCAAAGATTTCGAGTATCAATGTGTAAAGCAGCTCTTAAATACATTTAGTCTGTTTGCATATTGGTTTGTCCTGAAGTCCTTCAACCACTCAAGGAGTTGTGTTTTTATTGGGAGATACTAAGGTAAACTGCTTTGTACTCTACCCAAATTTCATCAGTATCAAGGAGACTGCATCCATTATAAAGAAAATAGTACAGTGTTTTGAGATGCTCATTTTATATATGTATATATGTATGTGTGTATATGTATGCGTGTGTGTGTATATATGTATATATATATATATATATATATATATGTGTGTGTGTATATATATATATATATATATATATATATATATATATATATATATATATATGTGTGTGTATATATATATATATATATATATATATATATATATATACATATACATACATGATTTTGGGCTGTTGTATGATTTAGAAATGTGTGCATAAAGAAATTCACCTAGAGAGCATAGTAAAGTGAAGGTTGACATGTATTTTCAGGAATGTATAATTACTTGGTAATGATTGAAGATATCCAGTCTTAATTCTTTGTTCTACATATAGAACCTTACCTTCTGTCTATGCTGAGTGTTACAGAGAGAGAAAGGGAGAGACTAAGGAAAAAAACACAGGAAATTTAAAGAGTTTTTCAGCTTTGAAATCTGTAACACACTGAGTGCTGTCACACAGTTATTTGCAATCCATGGACGTTTAGTTGCTCTAGTATACTAGTAGATGCAAAAAAAAACGGAAAAAAAGAAAGTGTAGCAGTATGAAGTGCTTTACAGATTTGCAGGCTGTTAGCACTGATTCACAGCAGCCAGAAATGAAGCGTTTATCTAAGCCCGTAACAACTTTAAAGGCTGTAATACACACACACACACACACACACACACACACACACGATGAAGAACAACAGTAGGAGGTGAATTATGACTTTAAAGCTGCTTCACCTTCTTTACACTGAACTATGATGGCTGTTTATGCTGTCAAGCAAAGACTAGAGCATAACATCACTGAAAACTTTAAGCAGTTTTTTTACATCAGACGTGTTTAACATAGTTATTGTCTTCTCCGTTTTGGAACTAGGGTGCTGTAAAATGCAAGTCCTCAATAGGATGCCTGTTGTTAGATGACCTCACACCCTCTACCCCACTGTTTCTGTCTTGTATACATATTTACATTTATTTTGCATATTGCATGACTTCATACCTATTTTAATATATCATTATGTTTACTCATTAATTACATTTTTATTCTTGGTTATTTTTGCTGTAGATCATTTATTGAAACAAACCTTTTTTTTAAATAAATTCTTAATCCATTATATTTCAGCATTTAATTTTACACTGTTTCACTACAACCAGAAGGACTGCATGTGTCATTCTCATTTGTTTCTTTAACTATAATAGTGTTATAATAGGCTAATTGTCTTAAGAAATAGCTTGAACCAGTGGAAGGGGCTGACTACTTTGGTGTCTTCTGGCAGGAGAAGGGTGCTTTCGTTAATATTTAAGTATTTATTTTATGATATTTAGCAACTGCATCCTGATTTTTGATGGTTGACTGCTATGGTGAGTACCCCATACAATTATATTTTCTGACCGCCTTTATTCATATTCCAGTCCTCCTAACAGTCTTGCCATTTTAGTTACCTTGCTTTTGCAATCTTCAATTAAACTAATTCCTTCTCTTGATGTAGTCTCCAGGAATGCACACACATTCTGACTTCCGTCTCTCTGGAGTCTTATCCTGTTGTACTTCTCAGCATCTGATTTATTTTTACTTGCAGTTTTACATGTTGCTCCTTATAATTTGTCTTTGAGGTCATAGTGGTCATCCGGTCTGTTGTACTTCTCATTACTCTCCAGCTGAAGGACTTTTATTATGCATTTCTGCTGCTGTTTTTTTTCTTTCTTTCTGTATATGTCATCCTGCATGTCTTATGATTGCATTCTTAATTTTACCGATCAGCCTTCTTGTTATCTTTCTACATTTTTTTGTTGTGCTATCTCCTTTTATATATCATTGCTATTCATATTTTTGTATCACTAGCCAAAAAAAGTTTAATAATATCTGTATTTCATTCATCATGAAGGATTAAAGGCCTTAAAATAATTCAGCTGTCCTGATTGGACAACCCTACTTATACCTGGTATTTTACTGAGTGCTCCGAAATGACTTGTGTCTGGCTTTTCAAACCATGAAAGGCCCACCCTATTTGACCTATTTCTTCACCAAACCAGTGGCTTTACAAATACATGTATTTGGGAACTAAATTTACATCAACAAATAAACAAAACTGGGAGGGATACATTCACAACTCAACATATTTTCAGACTATGGAATAAGTTACCACTACAGGTTAAGCAAAGTGCTATTATATCTGCCTTTAAGGCTGGTCTTGATGACTGGATGGGTAGACACAAATTTACACCAGGTTTATCATGTACAGCCCTGCTTGATTTGGGAGGTGGGCACTATTAAGTAACTGTTGGGAGTGGCAAGACCTTTTAATTGGGTTTGCTTAAAGGTGCGTATGGCTAAGCCTCTTATGGTTTCCTATGTTCTTACTTGAGTCATAGGTGTTGAATATAATTGGTCTCAGCATTTATCCTTGTAGGAACCCCCCTAGGTACTCCCCCCTCACTTGAGGTAGAGCGACATTTGTTAGTTCTCGCTAGTGTCTACCAGGCAAATTTTTATCAGCTCACCATTCAAGGGTTCTTTCACAAGCCTTTTATGCAAAAGCTTACTGAATGGTTTTCTAAGGTCCATATACACCCTTTTTGCAGCCTCATTTGACACAACTTCTTTTGAGATACTCCTTTGCTCCTTTGTACTTTCTTTAATTTACTAGGTGGTAATATAAGATTTAACTAACCTGTAATTTCCTGTGTCTTGTGTCTTTTTGAATAGGCACTACCATGGCTTTTCTCAAAACCACTGACATCAACATGTCAGTAGATTCAGAAATGAATAGCTTCATATTTCAGAACAGATTTTTCAACTGAGAACTACTGTTGTACAAAAAAAGCTGCAAATAAGTAGTTTTGAGATAATATAATCTGTTGTCAACTTTGCTGTACTTGAGGAAATGTGGTTAGTCTAGGATGGTACAGACCACAGTGGAAGTTATGTCAACTATTGTGTTATAAATTTACAGATGCTGTTTTGAGAAATAACTCAATTATGTTATTGCATAAAACAGTTATACAGAATACTCCACATGCACATATAAACATGCACATATAAATGGGCGTATACAGAAAAACATTTTAAGAAAACTGCTTGCCTTTACCAGTTATGCTGTTAGCATTTTTTTCTGAAAAATTATGTTTCTGAATATCATGTTAAAAGGGTATTGTCTTCTGAAGTTCACTTTCAGCAATGGGATAAGCAAGCATGTATGCATGCTGAGTGGCTAACACTGTCGTTTTATCCACACCTGGAGCGGCCTGCCAAATCTAAAATCTTGGAAGTCTCCTATTCCTTGTTCTTTCATTGATGCCTTATGAATCTATAAGCCTTTCAGTCATGCAAGAACTGTGCCAGTCAGAGGCTTGGAGAGTATTTCTAGGTGATTCCTGTAAGAGATGTTGAAATCTGACAGAACTGCCAGTGGAAGAAGGAAAGAATAACTGCTCAGGATCTTGGTTTGCAATGAAACCAAGGCTTGTGCTGCTGTGACATATCTAACTGTGTGGAACTCTTTATTCAAGGTAAAAGTACAGATCAGCAATTTACAAGGCAACAACGAGAGGACATATGTCCTTCTCCTCTTAAGTATGCAACAGAGTACAGACGTTTATTGAGTTTTGCTTGGAAATGTTTGTGTAGTTATTTTTACACCCCAAGCAAATTTCAAAGAATTTTTCCTTAGACAACAAATGTTGGAGATGTGATGGAGAAAAAAAGAGGTAACTGGGAACATGTTTTTCTTGGGGGGAGCATAATGAGCTGTCAGATTTTAAAAACTGTAAAGAATACTCTGTCAAAAGTATAGGCGTGCAAATGGCTATAACTAAGAAACTGATTATTTTGAACTGGCACACAGGATCCGAAATGCCTAGGTACAAGTTTAATTCTGTCGGCTGCTAAAAAGCAATTACTATAAAATGTAAATCAAAATCTAGACCAGCTATATATGAAGTATTGAATATTGAAAAAAAGGTAAAAAATTGGAAATGGGATCTTTAGGAAAGGAACAAGTTGCATAAATATAAACGGAATTTGTGGAAATAGTACATGTAAAATAATATTCAGGAGGAGGAAGAGCAGCGAGGTTTAAGGGAAAGGAGGAATTGAGCAGTTTGTGTAATGTTGGACTCTATGAGAGTTGTTAAAAAGAGAAAATGTATATGTAATATATAATGTGTGTAAATGAAAACAGATGTAATGTGGTTTGTTTTCTTTTTTATGTATGTGTGCCTCTGTCTTAAGTGATAATTTGATAAAGGTGTTTAAAAAGAAAATGGTATAAGTATAAATTGGTAAGCACAGTGAAAAATCCACAACAAGTTTTTAATGTACATTTTTCTTTTTTGTCAGCACCAACATTCCGATGGAATACCAATCCCAAATGATGCAACAGATAATGGAATACTTGGAACAGGGCCAGAAGTTAGAGATTCCACTGTTGATGATGACGATGAAGAACTTACCCTTAAATATGGAGCAAAGCATGTCATCATGTTATTTGTGCCAGTAACTCTCTGCATGATGGTAGTGGTTGCCACAATAAAATCTGTCAGCTTCTACACACAAAAGAATGGACAGTTGTGAGTATGATCATTCATGCACATTCATTTGCATTTTCCATTGTCTTAAGTAATTATTTTTCTGTTACTGAGAATGTTTAGTCATGGATAATACTTTTATTGCAGTTTATTTACTGTCCCCGTTGTGGCACCACTTGACCCTTGCCAGGTCATCTTGAAGTGTTAGTCATGCTTCATTAGATATTTATCCTGGCTTTTCCAGTCATTCAGTTTACTCTTTGGTTGAGTCAAAGCCTGTAATAATAACCCAAAAGAGTGGGAGAATAATGGTTCACCCGGAGATGTGCTGAGGCCCGATGCCACAGGTGGAAGCTCTCGATACCTTTGAGAGGACTATTATCATCCAGTAACACTCATCCAGGAGGATATTATTCCCCTTAGAAAATTGGCTCTCTCTAACATCACTTTGTATGTTTTTATTTTAAAAAATATTTTTGGTGTGTTTTGATGTCACATTGCTCATCAGCTTAACATGTTTGTGCAAGAAATCTGAACAAAGCCTGAAGTAATTGGGGGGGGATGTATAACTCGTATTATTCTATCAGCTTTCTATGTTTATAAGAATAATATTGGACAGTTAACCAAGGTAATGGACAACAGGCATCCATGCCGTTTATACCTTTTGTATGTGTATCTCACCACAACTCTGTTCTAATGGCATTAGAAGTGTTGCCCCGATAAAGGAAAAGTACCACTTTAATTATGTTAGCAGCTAAAAAGTGATAACTGGCAAGTGAAAATCAAGGGTGTTAGACTGACCTAAGAAGATGTGCTAGGCATTCTAAAATCAGTAAAGCAGTTTGAGTGAGGCTTGTTAGACAGGAGAAAGAACAAAAAGCATACTCTAAAATGGAATGGGGAAGATAAGAATGTTGGGGAAACTGAAAATGGCTCAGAAATATAAGCAAGTGGTATGTAGATGTAATGGTTTGCAGATTGTCTAATTTTAAATGTTAAAAAGTTTATGAAGAAAGTCAATATGTAAACTAAGTACAAAATCGTGATGTGATGTTCATGCTGATTTTGGATGCATACTTGATAAGTTGTGAGTTCATTGAAATTGTGTACAAAAAATAGTATAGTATTAGGACTGAAGTAGATCTCTTTCCAAGGTCTCTGTTTATTTTTCTTTATTAATGTTCTGAATGTAGTATTTTATCTTAAAACAAATATTGGGAAGGTGCTATTACTTTTCATTTTTAATTCAGAATTAACTTTATAATTTGTTCTTCAACATTTTAAGCAGTACATTGTAGGTATTTGAGTATGCATTCAGTTTAGAACATGATCAGTTAATGCATACATCATGAAAATTCAAGTGTTTATTTGAATGCTCATCAATATGCATATGAACTTTATGCCAAATTAGAAATGTAAAGTACAGGCATTGAACACTTTTAAACAGCACTTTCTGGTACTCTGTTTTCAGCTGATAAAGCAGTAATGGATATTGCCCCCATAACATTAATAAAGAAAATTATTTTGAAGTAGGATTATCATGATTTTTTTAATATTGATAGCGGAATGGTGATAGCAGCAGAGAGACGAAAAAGAGTGACTGCTACCTGATTTAAGTACCTTTTACTGCCTTTACCTTTGCGACTGTCTATTCTCGCTGAAAAGCGAGAAAAAAAATGCTCTTTTCTTAGAATTCAGCTTGTTTTTTTTGCATTTATTTAATACCTGCACTTTAAAGTTTGTCTTTTTGTTGATTTAAATGTTGAGGCTGCTCACTCAAGTGCGCTAGCCTGTGTAAAGTATTTACTGTGCATTTTCTGTTGCCTGTTTAGAAAAAAAGAAAAAAACAAAAAAATCCTTGTTTCCCGCCTTTCCTGAGCTAGAATAGTCCCTAATACAGGTATTGCTGTATTCTGGACTTTAGAATAGTTCCTGTGTTGCCCATATCCTTACTTGGATAGAAGGAAGCTTCTTTGTTCACCAGTGGGAGTGGGGAGCTTTGAGCAGCCTATCTGTCCCTGGAAGAGTGATCTCAGCACAGAATCTTGTTGTTTATTGGCCGTTTTGGGCTAATTCCTAGCTCTTTCAAGTCCCCTGTTTAAAAACCCGCTTTAACGCAGATTTGAGAGATTTTGCGCATAGCGCAGCACCGGGCAGCGTCGTCTAAACAGGTTTAAACTATTACCGGCTTCACAGAGTCTGCTCTTCACTTTTTCCCTTGGAACTGATCTATATATCAAAGGAAGCACTCTATTTTCACTTTATAGCCTTTCACTTGCACTTAGAAGAAATTTTAAAGCACTAAAACCTATCTTATACTCTTCTAAATACTTAACTGATCCTCCTAGATCAGCCAAAAGTAGTAATCATAAATATCCTGACATGTCCAAAGGTCAGTTTCATGTGTACTCTCCAATCCAGCTGGTGAATATGGAAATCTTAACGCAGTGTTACAACTGCCTGATGTACACAGACAACCCTCTCCTCCTCCCAACAAACTCAAATATATGTGAGAGATGCAACTATATTGCCAAACTGGAGGCTGAGCTCTCTCGACCCATGGCTGGCACAGTCACTCAGGAGAAAAAGGTAACCACACACCACAAATCCAGTCTCACATAGACCTATAGCAACAACACATAAACTCACAAAAACATACTTGGAGGCTCTAAATAAAAATCTGCCTAAGCAGCAGAGACCTCCAAAGCAGACACCCAAACAGCTGCTACCCCACAACAATACCCATGTATCACATAGTCCACAAAGTCAGTGTGCCACACAGTCACAGCCCTTAAGGCTAAACAACACACCTAATACACTTGTAATAGGTGAATCTATAGTCAGACACAATGACGTCCCACTCACCAGGCTGAACAAGGAGAAGGTCACTGTAAGCTGTCTGTCGGGTGCCAGGATCCGCCACATAACACACGCACTCAGGTCACTCCAAAGCAAGTACAAATATGACTCCGTCATTGTCCATGCTGGTGTGAATGACCTAAGACGTACCTCCCTGGACTGCATGAAAAGAGACATAGAGGAGCTCTCTGATCATGTAGCCCAGGCTGGTATGACCCTGACCTTGAGTAACATCTTACCCTCACCAAGAATGATGCCACAGTATAAAGACAAAATGATAAGTTTTAACAATTGGCTAAAGTATTGGTGTCATTCAAAGGGGATCCAGTGTCTGTCAGCCTGGGATGACATGTTCGACAAGCAACGTTGCTTCGCTAGGGACGACTTGCACCTGTCACCCCTGGGCTTTTGAATACTGGCTAAGGCTCTTGCCACCCCCATAGTGCCTTTTTTAGGCAAGGCTCAAAAGACAGACCCACCTCCATAGACAATACAAGGAAAAAGAAACTAAGGGTAATGCTGCTCAACGCCAGAAGTCTAAACCTCAACATGCACGCACTCGAGACTCTCCTCAGTATGGAGAACATCGATGTCTGTGCAGTAACAGAAACCTGGTTCAAGGCTCCTGAACGCACCCCAGCACTACCAGGTTATACTTCATACCATGCTTTTCGGCCACAAAACTCGGACTGAGCCACAAAAGGAGGGGGAGTATCCATATACATCAAAAATACCCACACCTCCAGGTTAGTAGCACTGCACGAAGCAACGGAAACCATCCATGTGCAACTAACGGTGGGCAAAACTGCCTTTCCGTTTATAGCCTGCTACAGACCTCAGGAACCCCACTCGGCCTTCCTGAGAACACTGGAGAACATGAAGGTCTCTCCAAACACCTTTATATTGGGTGACTTCAACTACTCAAACATTGACTGGGTAAACTACTCAAGCCCACACACCCTCGCCCAACGGTTCCTAGAATTTATAAACTCAAATGCTATGGAACAACTGGTCACCACCCTAACAAGAGGGGAAAACATATTGGACCTGGTCATCACAAACATAGGGACTCTGTTCCACACCAGAGGTATACCCCTCACTGGTAAGGTCAGACCACTAATTAATCTCACTGGACATCCATATCCCATCCCCACCCCCAGCCAAGGTAACCACGGTGAAGAACTTCTCAAAAGCAAACTTCACACTTCTCAAAACAGAGGTGGTATCCTTCAAAGCCCCTGGGCCAGTGGAAAACGCAGCTCAAACTGCAGAATCCTTCACAAATGCATTTTGTGGACACCTACAGAAATGTATGGATCATGCTATCCCAAATAAAACTAAGACTCACTCCTCCAAAGGCAGGAGACCTGTCTGGTGGACCCCGGCCATAAATAAGCTATACAACAAAAGGAGGAAGCTACTTCATGATAAAGCAAAATCCCAAAAAGTGAAGGCATCTCTGATCAGTAATAGCAAGAAGCTACGATCCCTCATAAAATCATCTAAGGCCAGCTTCAAAAGAAAACGTGCACAAGATACTAAGGACAATCACAAGGCCTTCTTTAGTTATGTCAGGAACCTGGGTGGCATCTCCCAGATATACTCCGAGTTAGTGCAAAATGACAAAAAATACACTGAACCCACAGACATTGCCAACATCCTGTCAGACAGATTCAGTGCAAATTTCTCCCCCCAAAAGAGCAAATCTCCATCCCAACAGAGTGTAGCCTCCCAGACATCACAGATGAACAGATGAGAGCTCCCCTCTCCAAAGCAAAAAACACAGCATCAATGGGACCGGACAGTGTCCCGGGCTGTGTCTTACACGAGCTACAAGATTAACTTAACCCTCACATTAAGTCACTGTTCAAGCTCAGCCTTACCACAGGATATGTACCCAAGGAATGGCGTACAGCAATGGTGGTCCCGCTCCACAAGGGAGGTGCCACAACAAACCCCGGAAACTGTCGCCCTATAAACCTGACTAGCCTGGTCTGCAAAGCTATGGAGCGTATCATCTTGGAACTCCTAAACAATGACATCGTAAACCTTCTAACACTGGATCCTACCCAATTCGGCTTTGTTAAAGGCAGATCTTACCTCTTGAACCTGGTCAACTTCTTTGAAACAGTTACCAGGACCATAGACGCAGGGAAGGTAGTCCACACAGCCTACCTGGACCTTGCAAAAGCCTTCAACACAATATCCCACTCAGGAATCATAAATAAGCTCACTAGCTTAAATATCAACCCCTATGTCACAAGATGGGTTGCGAACTGGCTCAGGGATAGAACCCACATGGTCAGAATTGCAGGTGCCTTGTCAGACTCTAAACCAGTCACAAGTGGAGTCCCACAAGATTCAGTCCTGGGACCTCTCTTGTTTGGTATTTATTTCTGAGGTACAGGCAAACACGGGAGGACTGTGGCTGACCAAGTTCGCAGATGACTGCAAACTGGGTGCCATAATAGACTCTCCGGCTGACATAAGCATCCTCCAAAAGTGTCTCACAGAGACAGATAACTGGTGCCAAAGCCATGGCCTGAAGCTAAATGCTAAAAAAAATGCATAGTCATCCCCTTTGGGAAAAACAAAGTGCCCACAGACTACCACATAGGAGGTAATCCATTAAGTACAGAGGAAGTAATTAGGGATTTTGGGGACCCAGGTAGATAGTAATCTCTCCTTTGACAATCACATTGCCAAAGTGGTTAGAAAGACCTTCTATATAGCCCACCTCATCACGAAAGGTTTCACATCTAGATCAAGAGAGGTCTTGGTGCCACTCTATTCATCACTCATCAGGCCCATAATTGAATACAATGCCCCATTTGGGATGTACCTTACCTGACACCTGCAGCAACTGGAAAGACCCCAAAAGTACCTCACCAAGAGGATCAAGGGACTCAAACAGATGCCCTATGCAGTTAGGCTAAAGAAACTCCAGCTCTACTCAGTTGCTTACCGCCTACTCAGAGGCGATCTGTGCCTGACATATAAAGCCATGTCTATCCCAGAATTAATGGACATGCTCCACCTCAAGAAATACAAATCCCTTAGAGCTACACGCTCCAGAGACTTAAACCTCAGCACAGAAATAAATAGGACATGCTGGAGGGACAAATTCATATCCCAGAGACTCCCTTCACTCTGGAACAAAATCCCAGTCCAGGTTAGGCAGAGCTCCTCACTGACCCTCTTCAAGAGAAATCCTGACGAGTGGATGGGAGATCGTAAGTATACCCCGGGATCTCTTCTGGGTCCCTGCTAGACAGAGGCACAATAAACTAACCGTAAAGGGGCTATATTCTGTGACCTACTATTCAAAGGCACAGTCTACAAATCTAAAAGGGTGGCAAAAGCCAAACACACTCTGGCTAGGCTTATAAATGCCCTAGGGCAGATAGCCTAGTATCAACCTATGAACATGTAAGAGTATATCATGTACAGTAGGAGTTTTGACTGACCTTTCTTTTATGTGAAGTGTTTAATGTAGAAACTAGCAATTATGCTTGAAAAATTAATGTTGGTGGAGCAGAATACATGAAAGGTTTGAGTATTTTAAAATGTATTACTAGTATTTTGTGTATTTGTACAGTAAGAAAAAATTATTTTTTTGTATTTTACCTTTCATTTCCTATGTACACTGCTGTTGATATCTTGAATTGCTTATTGCCTGATGTTCATCGTGTTTCACTGTTGCAGTCATTACACTTGGGTTATCCTGCTGGCAGGCTACCTGCAATTGGCCTGAATTCCAAAGTCCTGGTCCGGCGTTGGTTGCTGTCGCCTCTTCCCTGACGTCAGTGCACCAGGGGTATATAAGATGCAGCCGACGCCATTTTCTTCAGTCTTTCTTGCCGCGTGGTGCCCGAAGCAAAAGCAGTTTGCAAATGCCGGTCGGCCGACTCCTGAGATTTTCGAATTTGAATTTCAGATCCAAAGTCTTCAATAAAGTTAAGTACCCCCATTGGGGAAACTTTTTCTTGCTCCAGTCCGATGTCAGTAAAAGTTGACAATTGTATTTCTTGTGGGAAGCAAATACCTCATAAGGATTTTCATTCTTACTGTATTCCTTGCCTAGGCTCTGACCATGACGTTGCTAGTTGTTGGTTTTGTGCTAGATTCAACCAACGCACTATTAAGCGTCGGTTCAATTTTGCTTTTACATTACTTTGGTCAAAGATTTAATTATATAATGCCGTCGGAACAACCGATGACCGGAGTCCATAAAAAGCGCAAGGACAAAGAAAAAGACAGGCATCCGAGGTCCAAAACCAACGAAGTGTCTTCTAGGCGAGTCGCCGTTTTGCCGGTTTTCAGTGAGGCGCTTTCGCAGCCCCTGACACCCGCTACCTCAGAGCCACAGGCTGCCTCCGACTCCCACATGGAGTCAGCTAGGCCTCTGGAAACTCAAGGTATTGGGCCTACAGAAACAATTCCCTCAGATGGGTCCGGAGCCGCTGACCAGGCATCGGCTTCTGAGGGTGTTTTCAGACCTACACAGCTTACTATCAAGACCTCTTCAGCAGCCAAGGCAAAGTCTAAAACACCTTTAAAGACAAAGAAACAAGTACAGCATTCTCCTGGACAGTCATCCATGCCAAAGAAACAGATGCTCAAAATGGCCGAGCACCTAATTACTTTGGTCAGGGGCTCCCATCCCCCTTCTGATAAAAGGCATCGGCAAGACACTGACTATGACTCCTCTGACCAGGTTTCTATTTCTTCTGATTCCTCTTCAGAACAGGGATATTCTCTTCCTCCCTATGAGGACTCTGATGCTGAAGAATCCATCCCTTCAGCCTCTCCTGTTGAGGACTACTCTTTTGGGGAAACCCTACACACCATGAGGGAACATTTCCATTGGGAGAGCCAGGATTATTCAGAATCCAAGAAAAGGCTCAGAGACTTTCTTTTATTGCCTCAGCACAGGCCTCTTGCTATCCCCCCTGTACTAGATATAGTTGATGTTTTTTCCGAATCCAGTTTGACTCCTGATTCTTTACCCCCCTGCACCAGTTAAGCCAGATAGGTACTACAGGGTTCCAGATTCTCATAAATTTATTTATAAAAACCCTGCTGCTGATCCAGAAACTATTTCTCAGGGTCCCAAAGGGGTCAAGGCTTCCACTGCAAAAAACACTGTTCCCTCTGATAGGGATTCTATAGCACTGGACAGATGGGGGAAAAAGTTTACACCTCTGCTACTTTAGCTGTAAGGGCTTTAAACTACCAGTTTCACATGTTTAAATATCAACAATACCTAATGTCTTTGCTAAAAGAGAAAATGCTTACAAGCTCTGAATGTCCTGAGAACAAGGAAATGCAGGATTTATTGCATGCAGCTGAACAAAAGGGAAAGCATACTTTGCAGTGTGGTTTTGATTCATTAGAGGCATCTTGCAGAGCTGCAGTTACAGGTTCTGTTATTCGAAGGCATGCTTGGTTAAAAGAACAAGAGTTTACCTGATCATGTTAAAGCAAAATTACTGGATGCTCCATTACAGCATGATACTTTGTTTGGTGTTAAGGCAGAAGAGGTGTTAAAGAAAATGGAGGATAAAGCAAAATCAATGCAGACAGTAAAGGATTTCTTACAGGTTCAGCCACCTAGATTTAGCAGGAACTGGCCTTCTAAAAATTGGTCCTTTCCAGTGTCAGACAGGCCAGAAAGAGGCAGATACAGATGCCCAAGAGGCAGATCTCAGCCCCAAGGCTCATACAGACCTAAACAATGGGGTGCTTCAGCCCCCAAAGGCAGAGAAGACAAATCACAACCTTATAGGAAACAGTCCCAATGACTTTCCTCTACAAATGCCAAGCACTTACCTTTTGGCAGCACCCTTAGGGGGAAAACTATCACTTTTCTCACAAAATTGGCACATGATCACGCAGGACAAATGGGTATTGAATATTGTTTCTCAGGGTTACAGGTTTCACTTTCACACCCTACCAAGGTCAAAAGGTATGCCAGACCTGCCACAAAATTAATGGGCAGAGGCACAAAAACAAATTTCTGCTCTCATGGGCATGAGGGCTATTCAAAAAGTACCACAGCAAGAACAGGGGCAAGGATTTTTCTCAAGACTTTTCTTGGTACCCAGAAAGGACAAAGCCTGGAGACCAATACTGGACCTGTCTATTCTAAATACTTTCCTGGATGTTCCAAAATTCAAAATGTTGACACTGCAGCAACTTCTTACCCATGCTGGGCAAGAAGGCTTGGCTAGTTACTTTGGACCTCAGAGGCATACCTGCATGTCCCCCAATCAGACAATCTTGCAGAAGATACCTCAGATTCATAGCTGTCTCAATGCATTACCGATTCTCTACACTGCCCTTTGGCTTATCTACTGCGCCCAGGGTCTTCATAAAATGCCTGGCACCAGTAATTGTATTTTGCAGACAAAAAGGAATTCAAATATATCCCTACTTGGACGACTGCCTTATTCAAGCAGAGAGCAAGGACATTCTACTAAAGCATCTGGCGTTTGTAAAAAGATTACTAATTTGCCTAGAGTACACAGTAAACGAAAAGAAATCAAAACCAGTGCCCTCTCAAGAGATATAGTATTCCTGGGTGCAAGCTTAAATACAACTGCCCAGATGGCTTATCTCACACCAGACAAGCAAAGACAACTGACTCATTACTTTCAAATGATGGCAACAAAGACCCAGCTACCTGCAAGAAAAATTCTGCAGGCTTTGGATTTGATGGCATCCTGCTAATTCCATATGCAAGACTGCATATGAGGAAGCTACAATGGTATCTAAAAAGTGTTTGGACTCAACATTGCCAGAGCCTGGAAACAATAATAACTCTTATTCCCTGCCTGCAGCATGAGTTTCAATTGGTGGGCACTGGCCTGCCACCACAGCAAGGAACAGCCTTTCACTATACCCACAGCCAGGCAGACACTAACAACAGATGCATCGGATTATGCCTGGGGGGGGGCATACATGGCAGGAAAATGTATTCAGGGCACATGGCCCACGGACCCAAATGCATCTTCATATCAATCAAAAAGAGATGCTAGCTGTACGGAATGCCCCGACAGCCTTCAAGGATCTACTACATCCAAGACAACTATTACAAAAGACAGACAATACTACAGTTATATGGTACATAAACAAGCAAGGGGGCACACATTCCTACCCCCTCTGTAGGCAAGCCATGACTTTGTGGAACACAGCACTGACCTATCAAGTACTTCTGCAGGCACAATTCCTGCCAGGAAAGAAAAATACTCTGGCAGACGAACTAAGCAGAAACCTCATGGACCCTCACGAGTGGAAACTAGATCCACAGGTCTTCAGCATGATAACAAGGAAATGGGGATGCCCAGACATAGATCTTTTTGCCTCCCCTCACAACTGCCAACTACAGAGATTCTGCACAAGGACTTATCACTCTCAAGCATGGAAAGTGGATGCTCTATCATTCAGCTGGAAAACCCTAACAGTTTATTCCTTCCCACCACTACCTCTCCTTCCCAAGGTACTCCTAAAAGAGATGCCAAAAATGATTCTGATTGCCCCAGACTGGCCACGCCAGCACTGGTATACAATCCTAAAGAGCTTGTCTCAAGGCCCAGCCTGGACTTTACCTCAAATTCCTCATCTTCTGACTCAACAGAACAATCAGATCCTGCACAGCCAACTCAGAACTTTAAATCTGGCTGCATGGCAAATAATATAGCCACTCAGAACACACCTTTCTCTAAAGCTGTTATGGATGTCATTTTGGAAGCCAGGAGGCCCAGCACCAGGAAATCTTATGCAGAAAAATGGAAGAGATTCTGTGCTTGGAACCAGGCACAAGAACTTGAACCACTTGTTCCAAATATTCCTCAGATTTTACAATACCTAACTGAGATGCTGGACAAAGGCCTATCCTTCTCATCAATTAAGATCCATGCCTCTGCCATTTCAGCTCATTACAATACGGAACCTCCTATTTTCTCACATCCACTGCTAAGAGGGGCAAAAAACATAAGACCCTTAAGGAGAGCACCGATACCTACATGGGACCTCAACTTTGTCTTGGAAAAGCTCACACTGCCTTCTTTTTGAGCCAGCCAATACAGCTGATATAAAATTCTTATGGAAAACTGCTCTGTTCCTAGCAATAACTTCAGCAAGAAGAGTCTCAAAGTTACAGGCATGAATGGCAGTGGAACCTTTTTATCATTTTTCATCCGGACAGGGTTTCTCTAAGGACAAACGCAACATTTATGCCAAAGGTAATATCCAGTGTAGCTCTTAACCAAACCATTCATTTGCCAACATTTTATCCAAATCCCCAGAATAAAGGGGAGAGACTTCTGCACTCTTTGAACATACACATGTAGCTACACTTCTACTTGGACAAAACAAAACCTTTCAGAAAAACTGAGCAACTGTTTGTAGCATATGCTGCAGGATCACAAGGAAAGGCTATCTCAAAGCAGACTATTTCAAAATGGATAGGCCACTGCATTCATTTCAGGCCACTGCATTCATTTCTGCTATGCACAGCATGGCAAGTCAGTGCCTAAGAATATTAGGCCACATTCTATCAGGGCAGCAGCCACTTCAGCAGCCTTTCTCAGAGGAATACCAACCAAGGAAATTTTGGAGGCTGCAACTTGGAGTTCAGTGCACACATTTACCAAGCATTACCACTTACCTCTTTACTGTAAATCCAGAGCAGGCTTTGCTACTGCAGTTCTGCAGGGCCTCATAGCCACTCCTAATCCTATTTAGACCCAGCCGCCCTACCTCAGCTTTGGGATTCAACCCAAGTGTAATGACTGCAACAGTGAAACACTATGAACATAGTACAGTTGTTACTTATCTATGTCAAACAAAGCTCTTCATTCGCACTCTTCAAGAAAAATCTTGATGATTGGATGGGAAATAGGAAATTCACCCTGGGGATCACTTCTGT
The DNA here is from genome assembly GCF_019279795.1 of Protopterus annectens. Lineage (NCBI taxonomy): Eukaryota > Metazoa > Chordata > Ceratodontiformes > Protopteridae > Protopterus > Protopterus annectens. The sequence goes on along the minus strand of NC_056727.1, from coordinate 714,853,133 downwards.
GGCTCTGCTCGACAGGGACACAGGAAAATAATTTTCTTGGGTGGCAAAAGCCAGGGTACCTTTTTGGCTAGGCTTATATAGGCCCTAGGGACAAAAGCCTAGTACCTACCTATGAACCTATGAATAATTTTGAGCTTTTCTCCCCGAGCCTCCATTGAAAATGGTCTTCTACCCAGTCTGTCTTTCCAGGTAATCAAATTTCAATAAATAAACCAATCCCCTTCTGATACTTTGACCCTTCTGCAAGAATATCCACACATAAATAACTGGTGTACTGAAAATTATCTAAAATTAAATGTAAAAAAATGCAATATTGTGACATTTGGTAGGCAGCCCTTACCCCAAATATACAGCATAGATAGCACACCACTTCAAATGAAAATTTAAGGACCTTATCTTCCGGTCCTATAATCACATACCTGTCATCATGACAATAATAGTCAGAAAATCCTTCCTAGTATTGTTACTTTCCAACAGAATACAATCAAGATCTACAGAATTCAATTTTTTGATATATTCAGCATTGATTAGTCCAATTATTGAGCATAATTCTCCCTTTGGGAGGTACTTCACTATACATATCAAGCAACTAGCAGGACCCCAGTTGTTCCTAAATAAAGAGATCACTGACGTAATAAGTTACCAGGAAAAACTCTGTGTCATTTTCTTCAGAATCTTATAGAATCTTGATCAGAGATCAAATATCTCAACCTCTTTGAGCAAGAAGTCTGGACAAAGCCATAAATAATGGGGGGGGGGGGCAAAGGCCTAAAAACAGGGTCATTTTTTTAAATACTGCTCTTACAAACTTAGAAAATTGATAGAATAACAGGTTTGGCATTAGCATGAATTTTCTGAAGGGTATGAAGTGTGAAACTCAAATGTCTGTCATTGTTTTTTCTGACTTCAATATTCAACAATTTGTCAGTGATTTGCTATAAAACCACAATTTTGTGAAAAACAGATCACAAATAAGAGGCAAAAATTTAGAAATTCTGTACAGTTGAGAGGTACGAGTCAGAGATCTATATCTTGCCTTTTTTGCCATGAAAGACCCAGTTGCCTTGTATTTCTTTATCTCCACCAGCAGATAAAAAAATGTACTGGAGAGATATATTTATTACCCATTACAATGACATTTACAGTACTAGGCAAGAGAATAGAAACAAGCTGTAATAATAATTCTAAGCATCAAGCTATACAACAGAAAAATAAATTTATGCTGAGCAGTAACTTTCTTAATATATGTACTGATCAGTCCAGTTACATGTAACTGAGTGGAAGTAAAGTATAGCATTGTCAGGGAAAGAAGAAACTTCTACAATAAATAAGCCTTTTAACTGTCCCTTATTTTGCGTAGTAAGCCAAATACACTATGACTAGGCTTATAAATGCCCTAGGGCAGATAGCCTAGTATCACCCTATGAACCTAGTAAAAATTGTGATTTGAAGGAACAGACTTTAGCAATAAGCATACTTCCCAGCTGTCTCTAACTTTGTAGCAAGATGTTGATTTTGCCCATCTCCTGGCAAAATGTTTGATTTACTGGTAAATCACTAAGGATTACAGCCAATGACCAGTGCCAAGGAGTACAACAGGCTTCTCTAGTGTATTCCTCAACTTCACGGCCCTTTTCCTCCCTATTTACATTGTCCTCTGTAAAGCAATAACAATAAAGCATTTACAATTTTTATAATTCCCTGTACTTTCGTAACAGAAGCCTACCTTCTCATACTGTGATGGTTTCACTTACAAAATGATTCTCTCATGTTTGAATAAAGCTTGCTGGAGTCGCCCAATTACTGAGATCGAGGCCAGGCAGTGCAGGTACTTTTTTTTTTTTTTTTAATCAGTTCCCTCCCCCAAAGTGATGTCACCACAGCCGTCATCTGATTCTAAGTAAAATAATAAGACCCACCCATTCTGTGATGTCATGGCTCCCTTGTCCTTCCCCCAGCCTGAGTGCTGTTCATTTTATTCAGTAGTAGTGTAGTAACACTGATGTTTGGAAACACAGAAATTTGGTATGCATACTTGTACATTCTGCACGGCAAATGATGTTTAGGTGGTGTATTGCTTGCATACTTCTCTGTTGTATTTGCACCAGATACAGCTAGTGTGCAGTGCAGGAATAGAAAGATTAAAACATTACCTGGTATCAGAGGTGGCAGTGCAACATATTCATAGCGGCTTAACATGAGAGTAGCTCTAAGCAAGCACCATGTGAAACCTGAACAAGCACCTAGAATTATTCAGTGCAGCTTCCACACCTTAAGTCTGAAAATTAATTCATATACTCACTTGAACAGGAGTAGCTGCATATTGATGGCTAAAGGTATATGGGCATGTCGGATGGTTATGGTATGTAATGGTGGAGATATTTGGAAGGCATGAGCAAACACACCAGTATATTAAAGCCATAGCACCAGTTGAACTGGAGGCTGGCAAATAGATTTAGTAAGGGATTTTGTCCGTGCACAAATATTTCAACAGTGATTCTTTGTAGTGGCATCCATTATCTGATTCAAGGTAAGTTGACCTTGATGTCCTTTATTTAAAAAAAAAAAATCAATAAATTTACTTTGTTATAAGTGACTTCTGGACACAAGAAAAAGGAAGGGGAAAATATAGCAATATGGTGTGTATGTACAAAGACAAATCCAGGGACACTGCAAAAGTTTTTTTTTTGCAAACCAACCAGTGGAGTAAAAACATATGAAGGCAAACACTGCATACCAACACACTTTGCACATGTAAATCTCGATTTTTAACAAGGTGGAAGCATGAAGTGATACCTTAACACTTAAATTAATAAAGGTCTAAACTGGTTAATAGTATAAATGTTTTATTCTTTAGCTCCTTGTTGCAAGACCTTACTGGATGTGATTGCAGTCAAGTAAGGCCATGGCTATAGTGCAGCAAAAAATGTCCCCTATAACAAAGGAAATGCTAGAGCAAAGATTCCCTGCTGAGATCTGCCAATCAGTGGAATTACCAGGTCAAATTACCCTCAGGACTTTGACAGCTAGGGAAGCTAAGTGTTATGGGGGAGGGGAGAAGTAAATGGACTGGAATTCATTGTCTCACAAATTAGTGCCATTTAAACTAAATTAGAAAAAAAGGCGGCAGTAAACAGCACTTTGAGTGTGTTCTGTGGCATTTGCACTGTTTCTGTTTTAAGTAGTCATCCAGCAGCAGGGAATGTTACTTACACTGCTCTATTTTACTCAGTACTTTGTACGCATGCAACATCTATGAAATGACAGGAACTTTAGGCAAACAGAGGCCTGCATGATGTAACATTTTTGAGCCAAACAATGATTTCTGGGATACTGGATGGCAACCTGATTTATCCAAACCACGTCAATATGCCAGCCTCCAGGTGGTCAGAGTCTGGAATTACATATAAAAATATTTAAAATCCTGTAAATAATCCCAGAGTGCTGTTAAAGTGTAGGAAACATCATGCCATGATGTTTTAAACATGTTTTTTGAGTCTGTGGGTGTGGTACTCCTTTAAAGGGTCATACTTCTTGCTCAGAACAGGCACAATGATGGAAAGAATGGTGTTCAACTTTCCAAGAGAATTAGGGAAATATTTAAAATGGTTTGCAATGGTTAAGTCATTATGCTATCAGCTTTCATCAATTATTAAAATAAAGAATTGAGAGCCATGAGGGAAGCAAGTGGTACAGAATATTACAGTACCAATGTTGCTGCTTAGGTTCTGGCCCTTTTGTAAAACCTGTGATTTTCATTACGGAGGATCACAGTTTGTCAACAATAGCACACATTGTTCTGAATGTGCATGCTTATGCAAAACTCATGACTTTGTAAAGTGTATTAGAAGAACTTTAAAAAATGTTCTGTTAAAACTGCTTTGTTAAAAATTAATGTAAAAAGCAATATGCTGCTGCAAAATCAATAGGCGCGTTGGCGCTTCAGTCGCTACTGCAAAATCAGTATCAGCATTAATGTAAGAAGCTAATACTGTATTGCAACGATATTGTACCCTGACAGTTTATCAGTAACCCACAAAAACGTGGTGAAATACACTAAAATAATGTTAACAATTTATTCACTTTACATCTGAAAGTGAACATTACTTCACATTCTTCTATTCTGTCAACACAGCAAATTACAGAAATTAACATTCAAAATGTGTGCCTGATTACTGTGAGCATTCCTGTATCTGTGTCTGGAAACAAGCGATCCAGAGCTCTGCAGATGATACCTGAAATAAGCTAATATTTGAGAAGTTTTGCCACATATTATTTGCGCCTTCAGAGAGTCTTTAGGTGAAGACTGCTAACTGATAAGACATTTCCCTTATCTTTGGAGAAAAGGCACCAAGCGGCACCTGGACACTGAGCTTTGTAATATCGTTACCGTTGGTCCATAATGCCATACCCAAGAAGAGTTGTGTATTTTTTGTTCAAAAATTGCAAGATGTAAAGCCCCTTGTTATATTTGGTTTTTCAACATAGTTAGAACTATATTTAAATAACTGTCGCTTGTTCTGGACTTTTTTTCACCATCACTGTCTTACTGATTATTAAATAAAGAAGTTTAGAGTAATGAAGAAATGATCGATGCCTTTCGTACGGTACCGGTATTGCTGGTAAGTTATGAAGGAAGCAATCTGTACAGAACGTTACAGAACTTGTTCTGCAGTTAGTGCTGCATTTAACGCTTTCTTTTTTGTCATTTAAAAACATGTTAACACAGCCTCGGTAATTTTATGCACATTCACCGAGAAGGACGAGCACAGTTGGAGCGTGAGTAGATTGGAACCAAAGCCACATTGCTTCTGTTTTCCATAGTGAATTAAAACAATTTGGGAAAGTTCAAGCATGGTGAGAATTAAAGAAGGGGAGGGCAGAGAACAGGTGTGACTGATGACATCACACAGTGGGTGGTCTTACCTGGCAGACAGAGCGGGACGCTCTGAAAGTAAAAACAGACTACTTACACAAAAAAGCAGCAGAAGAGTGTAGATTCAGTGAGATGGGTCCCCAGTACATTACTTAAAGTACACATTGGTGACAAAAATAGCAAAGTGTTCTGAAAGCTACAACATTGACACTCTCCCTTTAAGTTCTGTGCGCGATGGCAGAAGTTTTTTTTAACCTCCTTGAAGCCTTCCTGTCCATCTGAAGCTATAAAAGTGGGAGGGTGCTCACCCTTCCCCCTCTACCTATTGTTTTGGTGCCCATCACTCAGATAGGGGCCCGAGAAGATAGCAAAATAATAAAATAAATGAATACATAAAAATGCGCCCTTTACGAGGCCGGCCTGTACGGCGCCCTAGGCGGTTGTCTAGTTCGCCTATGCCTAAGGCCGGCCATGGTTGTGTACCTACCATAAATGTAGATGTTCGAGTGTATTCACTGTTGCAGTCTAGGTTACCCACCCTCCATCCCCCTTTCTTTGCTGAGACTTATCTATACTTCTCTATCCTATACAACCTTTGTGGTGTATTTGCTTGTAGATGAAGGTATTGCTTTTATTTTACTGTATGTTTTTATAACAGTATGTATTGCCTACCTTCTTGGAGGCACCTGACATCTGTGGCAAGAAAAACTGAAGAAAATGGTGTCGGCTGCATCTTACATACCCCTGGCGCACTGACGTCAGGGAAGAGGCGACAGCAGCCGACGCCAGACCAGGACTTTGGAATTCAGGCTGACTGTGGGTAGCCTGCCAGCAGGATGACCCAAGTGTAATGACTGCAACAGTGAATACACTCTAACATCTACATTTATGGTAGGTACACAACTGTATTTTCTTGTGCCTTTCCTTAAGTTTACGTTTCTTTGTGGTACCATTGCATTTCAGACACTCTCTCTTACTGTGCTTTTATACTAGGAGGACTGGGATTATTTATCTAGTAGCACTAGGTGTTTGCCTGGTCTGTGTGAGTTGGGAAGCACAAAAAAGGGCTTTAAGTGTAATTGTTTTATTGTCTAGAGGGCATAGTAGTCAGTTTTCTGTATTTCCAGTGCTGGTACAAATTCTGCATGTTTCCATGGAGCTGTTCTCTGTGCCAGTGCCCTGTATAGACACAGACATCTAGAAGTTAATTTTCCCTTTAGAACTATCCATAAAGTGGTACCCTGGCAAGTATAGAGCAAATACCTTACATACTGACAAGCTTAGAGCAGCTAGTTCTGCATCGAGTGACAGCCTTAACATTCTGTTAAATTTAGTATTTTTGTAGCCTAGTCTGCCTCCAGCCCGCTCCCAAAAAAGCACCCTTAATGGCCTTCTGTGAACTCCCATATTCCACACTTTTGTAGCTTACTATTTAGGGGACCAGACAACATGGATATGCAATTTCCTAATTTCTCAGCAGCCAGCCTGACGTATATGGGTATTTTGAGGCAATTGTCTCATGTTTACTGTCAGCCACTTAATCCTTGAAGTAATGGATAAAGTATGCGAGAGGTGTACATAAACAATGTCACTGGAAGCTAAACTCTCACACAGAAGCACACATGTTGCCAAAACCACTCACACTGTCATCCCCACACGTAGCACTCAAGAAAAGCAACATCCTAGCAAAATACATATAGCCTAAATCAGTGGTACCCCAAATACAAAGCCTGTATGGCAAGCAAACACACTTCCCAAGACTCTAATCATAGGGAACTCCATTGTAAGACATACTGATGCCCCTCTAACCAGTCTGAACAAGGTTGAAGGTAACAGTTAGTTGCCTGTCTAGAGCCAGAAACCACCAAATTACTCATTTACTCAAGTCACTGCACTGCAGGTACCAGTATGATTCCATTATAATCCGTGTAGGTATAAATGACATGAGGCATACCTGTGTTGACTATGTGAAGAGAGACATTCTAGATCTCCCTGACTGTGTATCTCAGGCTGGTATGAACCAAGCACTGAGCAGCATAATACCTTCATTAGGGATGACGACACAGTGCCAACAAAAGAATGCTTTTAACAATTGGCTGAATTTCTGGTGTCATTATAAAGGGGATCCAGTATTTGTCAGCATGAGAAGACATTGTTAAATTGTGTTGTTTGCCAAGGGTGGACTATACCTATCTCCTCTAGGCTTTCAAATGCTGGCTAAAACTTTATCATCCCTCATAGAGTCTTTTTTGGGTGATGCCAAATTGACAAGCCTACCAACATAGCAAAATTAACTTGGCTGAACCTTAAGGTGTCTGCTCAATTCCAGGAATGTGAACAAAAAGCTAAACTTTCTCCAAGCCCTCCTCAATCTGGAGTATATTTTTAAGTAGCAGATAATATAGCACTGTTCATATACAGTTTTAAGTAAGTGCTGTTGTTTTTTCATCTTTTTTTCTGTCTGTTTACCAAAGTAGAGCAATAATCAATTAACGACCATTTGCAGGCTCATCCCAGGTTGTATAAAATGACAGTTAACATGTTATAGAGCAGAACACAGAGAAATACAGGAGCATACGTTACAATAAAAAGAGTAAGAAGCAACAAATTACAGCAGTTTAACTGATGCAGTGCAAGACTGCTTGAAATAAAGCTATGTACATGTTTACAAGTACTGTAGATTAGAGATTGAGAGAGATCAGTCGAAGAGTTGCAGGAAGTTAAGAACTAGAGAAGATTCAGTAAATTGATTGTAGTGAGGTTGGCATAATGTAATTTTGTGTAAAGACTGGAGAAGGCATGGGGTACAGTATTCATATAATATAGGCTTTGTTGTTGTATTTGCATATGCTTTGTACAGAAAGTCTGAAGTGAGGCTTAAACTTGAAGTAGTCTCTCAGGTCAGTAAGTTCTGAGATAAGTGCTTGCCACAGTTTGGTGGTGAGTATAGAGAAAATGTTCTGTGTAAGCAGAGTTTGATTTAAGGAGTTTGAATGGAAGGATTTGAACTAGACTGGCTATAAAGGTTATATATGGTGGTATTAGCAAGTAGTTGCGTAATTATTGGGGATGGAGTGAGCTGATGGAAAAATTAAAAAATTAGTGAGACTGAGGATTGTCTGTTGGAGCTTTAAAGAGCCGAATCAGCCAGTGCTCTAGGTTGGTACTGTGAATCAGACCACCACCCACTCTGCTCTTCAAGTGAAGATTAAAAAAAAAAAAGCAATCAATTGGCTTATTACAGTGAAATCTGTGCCCCCCCAGCTTTTCCATTGATGATCAAAAAAAAAAACTGATGTTCCTTCCTTTGGCACACCAACCAGGTGGCCTGATGTATGGCATGCCTCATCCCTCATGGCCCAAGCATTCAGGTCGGCTTAAGGCTAGACTGAGGACAAAAGCTACAAATATACGTCACAGGTAAAGAATGCAAAGGATATGTTTAACTCTCAGATTTGCAAACAAAGCAAGAAAATGTTCATGTATTTACATGGAACTGTCTCTGTAAATGTTTGTGTATGCCATCTAGGTTACAACATATATTCCTAGAGGCATCAAGGTCTTGTTGGAGATATGAGGAGGAGGACTAAGGGGCATGAGAACATATATTTTGGAACTGCAGGACTAAGGGGCATGAGAACATATATTTTGGAACTCACAACTGTAGGACTTCTAGCAAGGTCTGTAAATCTTGGCAGACACAAATTCTGCAGCAGCAGTAGAATTGGCTAGGATAATGATTTTAATAAGATGAGTAAAGGTTTCGTATTCAAACTGTAAAAAACAATTTCCTTCATGTTAATAGTAGCTTTAAAAGTAATTACCATACTTTGGAAATGGAAGGATAAGCCCAGGACAGATAAACTAGAAATATTAATAAAAGAAGATCAGAGAAATGGAATATGCAAGTGCAAAGGAAAACAAGGCAGAAGGCTAACAAATAAGTAGAGAAAGTGGAAGATATGGAGATGGTAAAAGAATGGGAAGATGGGCTGACTTAAGGTATAATAGGTTCAACTAGAAAGCTAGCAGAAGTGAGTTATTAGAATAGAGCAACCCTGGGGGAGGGTAAATGAAGAATGAAAAATGTCATTCTGCATGCATGTGTATATGTTATAACTGTATATGGTTAAATTAGTAGTTAGTTTTTTTGTGGGTTTGTTTGGATTAAAAAGTAAAGACAAACAAGTGGAAAGTGGAATGATGGTAAATGACAATGGCTAATAATGTTAGGAATATTGCAGTAAAGACCAGGGGGAATTATGGTATCAAGAAGAACCAGTGTCAAAGCAGAACATTTCTAGATGGTTGTCTAATGCTATTTCTTTTTGCTATTTATACAAATAACAAGCCACTTCCAGGCAAAGTAAGGGCCCATTCCACTTTGATTTTGTCTTCTTGTGGTGGCTTTCTGGAAAGAACTCGTGAATTATTCTAAAGGTAGTAATAGGGTCATCTGTACATACTTTTACAAAGTATTACAGACTGAATTCCTTTTCCAAGTCCAGAACAGGTTTTGCTTGGACCACTCTCCAGGGCTGTCTGGATTCTTTCATTGACTTCCTCCCCTCTTTAGTTTCTAAGCTATGGTAATGTATCCAAGTAGCTTAGGCTACTGCAACAATTATTTAATATTGAACCTAGTGTAATTCTGTAAGGTAACTTACCATAACAGCAGATGTTCTAATAGCTCGCTGTTGTGGTAGTCATGCAATATCTCCAGTTTCCCTTTATTTTGGTGTTTTTGCATTACTTGAGTATGGCTATAAAGTTACTCTAGTGTTACATTTCCTAGCATTTTTTTTTCATTTCAGGGCTTTTGCCTCCCTTCTTGGGGCAAGAAAAGTCTGAAAATTTTGGGCCTCTTACTGTTTTTTTATATAGAGTTCTTCTCAAGCTTCTAACAGTTAGAGAACATGGAGGATGCCCTTAAGGGGTTCAGGCACCTAGGAAGCGAGACATCTCCCTGTGGTACATTTGGCTGGGGATACATGGCTGAAGTGAAATTCAGCTGCAGAGAAATATGTCTGTTTGCAAATTACCTGTGGGCAAAGAGAAGCACACATTGCCGTGCCCACAACTTTACTTACTGAGTGCATGGAGGTAGATGAAGTAATGAGTGTTGTGCTCAGTGTACAGTACATACTTATGTAACTACAACATGTAGAAGTGTGCTATAGCATGAAGGGAAATCCTGCATGCTGCTGTAGTCACATTTATGCTCCAGTATGGGTTTTAGGTAATGTTCCCTAGACACTGTGAAGGGGGGTAGTGGTTCACACACACCAATTATAAAGGCACTGCCCATTGTGCAGTACATTTTTACTGCCATCTACATGCCCTCTGGCCAGCATATTGCCTGCTGTCTCATGTTCCCTTGGGGACCATGGACATTGTTTTCCCCCTGTGCATTTGCTTATTGAAGTTGTGGGCATAGCAACACATTCTTCTCTTTGCTCACAGGGAATTTGCAAACAGCCATATTTCTCTGCAGCTAACTGTCCCTTCAGCCATGTATCCCCAGTCAGATGTGCCACAGGAAAATGTCTCACTGCCTAGGTGCCTGAACCCGCTCTTAAGCTTTGAATAGCTGGCCATTTACCCAGGATAAGACTGTAATAGCTTAGACTACGCAACATTGATCTATTAGAACATGTACTGTTATGGTAACTTTATTTACACAACTTTACATGTATTTAGAGTATTGTTTTATATATGATTATGATGAAATGCAATTATAAGAGCTATAGAGGTGGGATACAGGAAGGATAAAGGCAAAATGCTCATAATTTGATCATTGTTGCAGTAGACTTAGCTGTAGAGGTTATATCCTGCTATGGATATAACAGCTGGCCAGCTTCCAAGGTTTAAGGGCACCCTCAACACACCTAGACAACTAACCATATTGAGAAGAGCTGAGGAAAAAGACTGGTTTGAGGCAGCAGTTTTTTTCTCTAGTGAAGCTACCAGCTGCAAAAATCTAGTTAATACTGGTTCCTCACTTTCTGGGAAGGATGGGAAAACCTTTGGTTAATTTGGGGGTAAAATGCATTTTTAGAATTCTTGACTGTCAACCTCAAGTGTTAAAGTTCACGATTGCCCTAATTGAGAACATGGAGAATACTATAGCATCTGTTTCTTCTTCTCCAGAACAAATAACATCTTTGTGTAACCTGATTGCTTCTGTGTCTCAAGTGGCTATCCATTGCTTGAAATGTGCATATGATTCTGTTGATGCCACTTCCAGGTCTTCTGCCACTGAGTGTTATGAGGAGGTTTGCTTGGTTGCCTACTCAAAACCTTACTTAGGATGATAAATGTGAAATTTTGAATTCTCCCTTAAAAAGAGAGTTAGTATTTGTACCATCTGCTGCAGAGGTCCTGAAAAATATAATGAGAAAGGTAAGCTTATTCAAGGAATTTCTCAGATTTTCTGCCTTCCTTCAAGTTTGTCAAGGGTTTTAATGCCAACTCTACATAATTTTTAAAGCAAAGTAAGCAAAGACAGCAAGCTGCTGGTAAGCAGCTGTTTAAAAAACAATGGTAAAAACTTTTCAGGAAGAAAGCAGGACCCCCCCCAGAATAAAGAGCAGTCTAAAGTCTAAATGACTGTCTAGAAGACTGCCCCACCACCACCACTATGGAAAACATTTAATCCTTCAAGAAAATTTGAACCTCCAGTTCTCTGGCAACATATGATTTTAGTCAAATTATTTGTGAAAAGTAATCTGTTAGGATTACAAATGGCAGTGGGAGTCTCTCTCCTTTTCAAGGGATTCCCCCTCATCTACCAGATCACTCATTTTTTTCATCCTATCATTCAATACCTGTTAATTTAGGTGGTGATAGAAGCAGGCCTTCCTCCTCAGAAAGAAAGGTTTTATTCAAGAATGGTTTTGGTACCAAAGAAAGAAGATTCATGGAGATTACATCTGGATATTTTCTGTCTAAACAGTTACTGATAGTGCCCAAGTTCAAAATGTTATACCTTCACAACTTGCTACCTGCCATTCCCCATTTGAGTTTTCTGGTGATCTTAGATGTGTCTGGATCACACTATCAGTTTTCTGAATTACACTTTAGTTGATCCACTGAGTGCTTAGCTCCAGTGACAGACTACTCCAGACTCTAAGGAATTCATATTTTCCTTTTTCCTTATTTAGATGACTTGCTTATCTTTGCAGCAGCTTTTTTCACAGTTTCCGGAATCTCTCACTAGGGTGAGAGATCTCTTACACAGACGGGGGATCCAGGAAGGTATACAAAAGTCTTTAACTCCTCACATGTTTATTTTCCTAGGGTGTCTCCTGGATACCTCGGTTCAAAGAGCTTTTCTTTCGCAGGGAAAACAGTAGATCTATGTTGAGATGTATTCCTGAGTTTTTCCACTCAGACTTCTGTCTCACCCAGGAATTTCTCAGGATTCTTGGTCTCATGGCATCTATGACTCTAATGATTCCTCTGGCAAGATTCTGCAGGAGAAAAATGAACTGGTACCTAAAATGTGTATGGTCCTGAAGTAAGCATCCACACACTTTCCATATTCCATTTTTGGGGTTTTTGAAAAGAGAGATTGTTTGGTGGAAGACCAATTTTATCAGAATCCAGGTCTCCCATTTTCCCTTCTAGCTCCATGTCAGTCTTGTAACAACAGATACCCCAGTCTTTGTTTGGGGACCAATGTCTATGGGGATAAAAGTGCAACATCTTTAGAAAAGACCAAAACACATGTGTAAAAAAAAGATATTGCCACTTATAAATGCTCTTGACACTCTCTTCTATGGTCCCTCGGACTGTTACATTAGGAACCAAGGGGGAACAGAATCATATCCTCTCTGCAGACTAACTGCAGTAGCTGAGCTCTCCCTCCACTCTCCTTATTGTGTATGTTTTTGTTGCCAGGGTGAAGACCTATAACATTAGTTTCTTAGCATTGACCTTTTCAGGGCTGTAGCCTCCCTCTCGCAGTTGGCATGAAAGAAACACTCTTTTCAGTGAAGCTTAAGCTGAATAATTGTCTGGGCACATAGAAGGTGTCTTTGAATCCCTGGAAGCTAGCTAGCTGTTGTATCCTTTTTTTTTTCAAACACCTTTATCGAATTATCACTTAAAACATAGGCAAACATGCATTTCTATTAAGAAAACAAACCATATTAACATGTTACACCAACTGGTAACCAAACAGCACAAAACAAGAAAACTTGAAAGAACACGTAATCCAGTACCATAAATGATGTCCTGTTCTCTTCAAGGAACCAGTACGTTGAGTAACCAAACGAAAGTTTATTGCACAAAAACAAGGTTCAAATCCATAAAATCACACACTGTCCATTAAGCGCTTTCGTCTCCTACCACGGGAGACTTCATCAGAATAATGTTTTATCTCATAGAAGGTCTTAAATAGATTCCCTATTTTGAATCAACGAATAAAAACTTTACATCAAGTACCTCAAATTTTTAAAGTCAGTAAAAAGACAGTTGTATAAATTCTGTAAATCTTTAACACCATAAGATGTTACATATATATATTTATATACCTATTAGACCTCCCATAAAGGATACTAATAATATATTGTTATTCTTATCAAAATATAAATAATTAAAAATAATTAAAAATTACATGAAACCTATCACATTCTTTCTTTTGTAAAGTGCAAGTGCCTGTTTTTTCATTTTGTAAAAAATACAAATGCCTATTTTTTTCTCTCTCTCTCTTCAAAGAGACCAGGTATACATATACATGTGTATATCTGCAACCCTATATGTTATAGAAACTCCAGTGATGCAATTTTCCATATTAATTAACTCATTACAAATATAATAACCCACATACCAATATGTTAATATATTGTTACATTATTATAGTGTTGTATTTGTGCATTACATTTCATACTTTGACAATATGTAAATAAATAAATACTTCATGTTAAAATTCATAAAATTATTCATTCTATAAAATACAAATTTATAAAAATTCTGCCTAAATATGCAATTATATAAAATGTTTATGTAATACATAAAAAATAAATACATACTTTATTACCTTATACATAAATATATACATGTATGCCTCCCAGAATTTGTCAAAAAGGAGCCTTAAAATGACTGCCAACATTCCATTAAAGTGGTCATATCCAAAAATATGAAGGTGTCTAGGAATGTCTGAAGAAATATCTAAAAAGTATCTAAAACCCATGCAAAACCTGCCAAAAACATGCCCATCTAGTAAATAAAGTGCATAAATAATGGTGAATAAATACATGTACCAAATTTAAAAATATAAAAATATTAAAAATATTTTGTTATTGTGCATACCCCTTCATAACCCTGGTTTATTTTTTGTTTATTTTAGGGTCCATTGCTAAAATCTTGAGTGCTGGAGTGATTGATATATGATTTAAGACCCTTGCCACAACTTGAATCCAACCTCATTTGCCATATCATTTCCCTATATTCTATTTTGGTCTCCCAGTCCCCACCTCTCTCTGGATATTCCACCACTTCCAGCACCCAAAATCTAAAATCAGCATTGGGACAATTGAGTGCATGTCTATACAGTGCATTATTTTCGTTACGTCTATTAATATCTCTGACGTTTTCATATATTCTATTTTTGAGACATCTTTCCGTCTTCCCCACATAGTAACTATCACAGGCTTTGCATTTCACCAAATACACCAAACCTTTGGTGTAGCAACTGCTGTACTTTTTGGTAGACATAGTTAATTTTATACTTGGTAGTTTCATTTCTTTGCCCTCTAAGATGTAAGGACATTGCCCACATCTCCCACATTTATAAGTTCCATGTTTCTTTTTAGTTCCATCAATTTGGTCTTTCTTCTTTTCCATTATATTTTTTATATTGGGATTCCTCCTAAAACTAAATCTTAAGTCTTTCTTAAATACTTCTGTTTTGGACGCTATGTCTCTGAACATGTCCCACACCTCATGTATACTTTTTCTCAACCTTTTGGTCCCATAAAAATGCGTCATTGTAAGGTATGGTGTAGCCTCAACCTCAATCATGCCCCCCTTATTTGTATTCCCTACCACTTGTCTTCCACTAATAACCTGTTGATCATCATAATGTGTTAGTTCCTCTTCATTTTTTGTTAGTTCTCCTTCCCTAACCATTTCCGTTTTTAGGAGCAGCATGTACCTAGTCCCCCTACCCATTACCACGTATTCTTTTACTGATGCTATTAAGTCCTTCGGATAACCCCTCTCCTCAAACAACCCCCCTACATATTCAATTTCTTTCAAAAATTCATTGTTATCTGAAATCATACGTGCCATTCTTATCATTTGCCCCTTGATTATATTTCTCTTTAATTGGTATGAATGGTCACTATCATAATGCAGATAGGTATTCGAGAAGTTCTTCTTCCTGTATATATTAGATCTGTATATTTTATTATTCCTATCCTTTGAAAGCTTCACATCCAAAAAATGCACCACTTCAGTTTCTATAGAATGGGTAAATTTTAAAAACTTTGTAGTATTATTAATATATTGAATAAATTTTTCTATATCTCCACTTGTACCATTCCACAAAATAAATATATCATCTAAAAATCGAAAATATTTCACTATACAATTATTGAACTCGGAGTTGAATATAAATTCCCTTTCCCAGTATAGCATTATAACATTGGCGTAGCTAGGGGTGCAGGCTGACCCCATTGCTACCCCTTCCTTTTGATGATAATAGTCACCTTCAAAGTAAATAAAATTATATTTTAAAACTAATTCCATGTTTTCCAGTACATTTCTAAACTCCGCATGTGTCAACCAATCCATTTCAACTAAAATCTTTTCAAACCACTCCAAACCTATATTTTGTGGTATTACAGTGAAAAGCTCCTTCACATCCACTGTAATGAATAACATATTGTCACTGTACTCACTTTCCCCTATTTTCTTTAAAAAATCCCAGGAATCCTTTAGGATGTGTTCCCATCTACTATAAATTTTCTTAATCATAGTGTCAACATATATTGCCATCGGCCATGCTTTTAGAGCCATGTGAAGCTACTATGGGTCTCAAGGGGGTCCACCGATTTGTGCACCTTAGGAATCCCAAAGATGCATGGGATAACTGGTCTTGGTACTTTTAAATATTTATATAATGCTAGATCAATGGCTCCAGATAATATATTATCTTCTAAAATCAGGTCTATTTTCCTGTAAAATATATTAATCTCATTTTTAGTAATCAAAGTATAATTGTCATCTTTGTCCAAAATCTCCTTCATCTTCCTTATGTATTCCCAAGTATCCATTAAAACTACTCCCCCTCCCTTGTCCGGTTTCATTACCCTTAGTCTCTTATTGCTACTTAGCTCAAATAATAATTTTTCTTCATCTGTTAAATTATTAATCTCTTTAATATTTTTGTACTCATTCCTAATCTTGTTGATTACGCAACGCTCAAAATTTAATATCTCATAATGCAAAGGTGGATTGAAAATACTATGTCTCACAAACAAACTTCTAGTATTATTATTATAATTATTATCCATCCTGTTCTCAGTATTATGCACATGTCCAAAATTCAATTTCCGTGTAAACATTTTTATGTCAAGTATTAACTCCTCCATCCTAGGTATCCTGGTGGGAACAAAAGAAAAACCTTTCACAAATAAATCAAAATAACCTCCATCAACAACAATGTCCGTATAATTAAATATATGAAAATTATTGTGGGTATATATAACACACTTATCTTGTATGTCCCTATTCTCTGTTTGCACCGTGTCATAGTCCGCGTTTAGTGAAAATCCTGCCCACCTATATCTCTATCCATATTAACCTGTTCACCTCTAGTTGCCCGTGCGTAGGATGTCTGTTGATTTTTGCTTTTTAGTCTTTCTGATCTCCTAACCTCTTCCAGGCCCCTTTGACCAATAACCCCTTCCCTGCCATCATTTGGTTCTAAGACAGGAAATGCTTCATCATAGTCTTCCTCATAATACCCCCTATTTGGTATGTCACATCTATAGTAATTGTTGTTGCTGTTGTAATTACTATTGTAATTACTATTATATCCCCCCCTGTATGACCCCCTGTGTTGGGGTTGCCATGTCTTAGCCCTAGGGTATTGCTGCTGATGATATGTTGCATTATCTGCCACATGCCTCTGTGGAAAATGCTGTATATTGAAAGGTTTAAAGGCTCCCACTTTTTCACCCTGCGCATATGCTACACCCGTGTCATATTATTTTAAGTCTCTATCAAATTTCTTAAGTTTCCTATTTATATTGGAATTAACTAACATATCAGTATCATGCAGTACTCTATAATAAACATTTTTATTTTCATTCACAGTAAATAAATCACTACTAATGTCATTATACATTTTATCAATTTCTACTTTAGTTTGAATCATTACTTCTGTATTATGTTTTATCATAGCTTTTAAAAATGACAAACCACAATTATTTAATATGTCACATATCTCTTTAAAAAATACCTGGTCTCCATTGATGTTGTTAGGGAATTTACTCAATCTCAATCCCTTTGGCACTATTCCTTCTTTTATGCACTTTTCAAAATACCAGTTTTCCACCGATAATGATTTGTATCTAGTTAAAAGTTTTTTAAAAATAGTACATTTGTCCTTATAAGTGTAAGCATTTCTTCCTTTACTAGGATTCACGTCTCTTCTCACATCACCCACATCACCATGAAAAGATTTGTTTAACCACGCTCCAAATTCTATGTCCTTGTAAGTTTCCGTGAACAGTTCGTTCATAGTACCCAAATCTCCATTGCTTCTGGCTCCATCCTCTCTTGTTTTTCCGTTCTCTCTACCAGCCCTTCTTTCAGCTCTCGGAAAATTGTTGTTCGGCTCCCCTGCATTACGTCCGCTCCTGGGGTCCTTGGGACTGCTCTGCGCACATGGTATGCTATTGCCAGTGCCTGCCGGTGAAGTATCTTTTTGCGAATGAGCCTCAATAACCCTCAAAAGCTCATTCAACATCGCACTGCTGTCCATATTTCGTATTGTTAAAAGGACTCCTCGTATCCGGATCACTATACACCAACTGGTAACCAAACAGCACAAAACAAGAAAACTTGAAAGAACACGTAATCCAGTACCATAAAGGATGTCCTGTTGTCTTCAAGGAACCAGTACGTTGAGTAACCAAACGAAAGTTTATTGCACAAAAACAAGGTTCAAATCCATAAAATCACACACTGTCCATTAAGCGCTTTCGTCTCCTACCATGGGAGACTTCATCAGAATAACGTTTTATCTCATAGAAGGTCTTAAATAGATTCCCTATTTTGAATCAACGAATAAAAACTTTACATCAATTACCTCAAACTTTTAAAGTCACAGTAAAAAGACAGTTGTATAAATTCTGTAAATCTTTAACACCATAAGATGTTACATATATATATTTATATACCTATTAGACCTCCCATAAAGGATACTAATAATATATTGTTATTCTTATCAAAATATAAATAATTAAAAATAATTAAAAATTACATGAAACATATCACATTCTTTCTTTTGTAAAGTGCAAGTGCCTGTTTTTTCATTTTGTAAAAAATACAAATGCCTATTTTTTCTCTCTCTCTTCAAAGAGACCAGGTATACATATACATGTGTATATTTGCAACCCTATATGTTATAGAAACTCCAGTGATGCAATTTTCCATATTAATTAACTCATTACAAATATAATAACCCACATACCAATATGTTAATATACTGTTATATTATTATAGTGTTGTATTTGTGCATTACATTTCATACTTTGACAATATGTAAATAAATACTTCATGTTAAAATTCATAAAATTATTTATTCTAAAAAATACAAATTTATAAAAATTCTGCCTAAATATGCAATTATATAAAATGTTTATGTAATACATAAAAAATAAATACATACTTTATTACCTTATACATAAATATATACATGTATGCCTCCCAGAATTTGTCAAAAAGGAGCCTTAAAGTGACTGCCAACATTCCATTAAAGTGGCCATATCCAAAAATAATTTTTAATTATTTTTAATTATTATATTTTAATAAGAATAACAATATATTATTAGTATTCTTTATGGGAGGTCATAGGTATATAAATATATATATGTAACATCTTATGGTGTTAAAGATTTACAGAATTTATACAACTGTCTTTTTACTGTGACTTTAAAAGTTTGAGGTAATTGATGTAAAGTTTTTATTCGTTGATTCAAAATAGGGAATCTATTTAAGACCTTCTATGAGATAAAACGTTATTCTGATGAAATCTCCCGTGGTAGGAGACGAAAGCGCTTAATGGACAGTGTGTGATTTTATGGATTTGAACCTTGTTTTTGTGCAATAAACTTTTGTTTGGTTACTCAACGTACTGGTTCCTTGAAGACAACAGGACATCCTTTATGGTACTGGATTACGTGTTCTTTCATATTAACATGTTCCCAATTTTAAATGTTATGCATCACATACTTTCTTTTGTATAATTATCTTCAGTCCAGCATTACATAAATTTCTCAGTTCCTTCCTTCCTTTGATAGACTGCCAAGATGGCTGCACATTGATCAACAGCTTAATTTCAGCTTTCCCAGTGTGAAAAAAGAAACCGAGATGAGGGCCAGTAACCCTGCCAGATTTAGTAAATTCATTTACTGGCTATTAAGCACACTGTCTGGATGCCAGCAAAAAAGAAACGCAGAGCCTGAAAAAAGGAAATGGAAAAGGTGAAGAGAAAACACTGGGAGGAATCTTGCAGCTGTTCACCAAAAACAAGGTCAAGTTCCAGCTTTGGTGCAAGATATGGCTTCCAGTAATCTAGAGGAAAACATAAATCAGATATGCTGATTGAAGTAAAACATTGAAGGAGTATAGTGACTCAAATAACAATGATAAAAGTCGTGAAAAAGTAGAAGCTTTGAAGAGCTATTCAGATAAACTAATAAAACTGCAAAAATCA
This sequence comes from Protopterus annectens, assembly GCF_019279795.1. Classification (NCBI taxonomy): domain Eukaryota; kingdom Metazoa; phylum Chordata; order Ceratodontiformes; family Protopteridae; genus Protopterus; species Protopterus annectens. The sequence continues at coordinate 714,833,304 of NC_056727.1, read as the reverse complement.
GAGGTTGAAATTAAGAAAAGGCTCGTTGAGTACAACACTGCTCAAGAAAAGCTGTTTTAAAAAAAAAAAAAAAAAAAAAAAAGGACAGAGCATGTTGGGAGAACCTGAGATTTTCTGCTGCACCAGAGAAGCTGGAAATAAAATACAGTTGTGTAAGTTGAACTTAACATGAGAGTAAATTTTCGATTGATCACTGCTGCAACAGCCTTAGCTATGTGAGTTACATCTTGCCAAGAATATAACAGCTGACCAGCTTCCAAAGCTGTAGGACACCTTCCACATGCCCAAACAGTTAAGCAGCTCAAGCTAAGCTGACCAAAAGAAAAGTTTGGAAACCTTGCCCTTCAGAGATTTCCTGACAGCAGAGAGAGGAATATCCACACCCTGGCATAAAAAAAAAAACACATTAAAAAAAACAATGGGGATGAAGGGATGGATCAGCTGCTGCAGCAGTTATCATTCAAACATCTACTATTATGGTGAATTCAACTTACACAACTGTACTATGTTCTTCATATTGATCACTGCCACAGTAGCCTTAGCTATATGGGTAGATCACCATAGCTAACTATATTTGTAAGGAAGAAGGGTCCAGGAGACCCTGGAGAATGGTCCTAGGAAAGCTTGATCTAGACCTAGAGAAGGAATCGAGCTTATACTGCTTGTCAAAGTAAGTACAGAGGACCAAGTAGTAGCTTCTAGAATACTTCTAGAATTCAACCCTTTCCAAAAAGTCATAGATGAAGCCAAGGTTCTGGTAGAGTGGGCCTTGCCCCCTGCCTGGGATAGATTTGTCATGGTAAGTATAATAAAAGTAATATCCTTAAGTAACTATTCGGAAATGGTTTGCTTTGACACAGGTTGTCCCTTCTTATCTTCTCAAGAAATGAACAATTGATCTGAAGATCTGAAAGATTTAGTTCTGTCAAGATAGTACCCGAGTTGTCTGTGGACTACCAAGGTAAGAAATTTCCTTTCTCTCTCATTTTAGGTTCAGGAAAGAGAACATGGAGGTGAATAGTTTGGCTTAAAGTAAACCTGGATGCCACTTTAAGCATAAAAGAAGGATTAGTTCTCAAAGAAACCCTGTCCCTATAAAAAATGAGGTGACTCACTATAAGAGCATGCAACTCAGATATACCCTTCCTGCAAAGGTGATAGCAATCCGTAAAATTGTTTTCTGTGTTAAGAAACTTAAGGAGTCAGATCACCTGATTCCAATGGAGCAAATGCTATCTTCTCTAACACAAAATTAAGATCCCAAGGAGGAACTACCAGTTTTCTTGGAGGCCTCTTGTGCAAAACCCTTTCAAGAACATTTTGACATGACACTGCCTTGAAAGAGGAGGATTCATGAGCAGGCATACTGAAATGGCCAATAAATTTACCTTGAGAGAGAAATAAGAGAGCCATAGGATAGTAACTCACACAAATATTGTAAAACCAGAGAACACCTAACCCTGAATGGATGCTGGTTATGTTTTTGGCACCAACAAGAAAACCTTTTCCATTTGCTAATGTATGATTTTCCTTTTGCAAACTTTCTTGCCTCCATTAGTACCTGCTGTACATCCACAGAGACCAGGTGCTTAAAAGGCAGTAATTTGAAGAAGATTGATGTTTGGGTGTATCAAATACCCCTGTTAGTGTGAGTAGATACATTCTGTGAGGAAGTTTCATAGTCATAGATTCACAGACTGTTATTAGGCCAACAACTCAAGGGGCCTTTCTAAGCCTAGCCAAGTTTTCCTGAAAGAATGATGTCCTGTATCCAAATAGGACATTGAGGGCCAGGCATTTAAAGCTGTCTCTGTCCATAAGGGACATGAGTGCCAGGCCCAGTGTAAATTTCCTATTCCCCATCCACATGTTTAGGTTGTGCTTAAACTGGGTAATAGACAAACTCAACTTCACATGGATGGGAACCCCGTTCTGTAGGAAGGGCGGTCACTGGGACACATCTGTCTCTCCAGCGTGTTCTGTTCATTTCCCAGACAAAATTCAGGTCCTTAGACTTTGTGTTTCTGGTACTCTTTGACTTACAATTATGTAGGTGATTAGTGTGGGCTTTGTGAATGCTTTGTAAGCCAGGCATACATCACCCCTCAGCAATCTATACGAGACTGAGTAGAGGGCAAGGCCTTTAAGGCACTCTGCGTAAGTCAGGTTTGTTAATCCTTGTATTCTTTTTGTAAGGATCATTTGAGTTCCCTCTAATGTTCAGTTTTACCTTCATCCAGTGCTTTGGTGACCCTCTCAAAAAATCCACCAGACTTAATTGGCATGACCTTCCTTTAACAAAGGCAATAGGCAAACTATGATGGGTCCAGCGGTACTTATGTCCTCATTTATCATGTCCAGTATAATTCTTTCCATGGCCTTACATATGAGGCTGGTAAGACTTATGGGCCTTTAGTTATCCTATCAGTGGTTGGACCTTCTTTGTGCAGGGAATGACTGTAGCCATCATCCATTTTTGGGCACAAAACCTGACAGAATGCTTCAGTTGAAAAGTGATTCAAGTGGACCAGAGAGGTCATATTTCATGTTCTTAAACATTCTGGGATGTTATCAGGGCTCATCAGTGCAGCATTTTTGGCCTTGGAAAGTGCATTATTGATCTGTTTTGTAGTAATGGTTGGGGGGATTATGTGGTATTTCCTTTGGACTGCTGGGGGGAGTGGGGGGAGATTTAAGCAGAACCTGTCAAGCCAAAACATTGGCAATGGCCTCTGAGTGTTTGTGATGCCATTTACAAATAAGTTCTGTGAATTGTTGTGCATTTCCTCTGAGGTTACGGACACAGCTCTGGAAAGCTTTGTGGTTGTCCTTTGCCTGAGAAGCTATTTTTCTTCAAATGTAGCCTTTAAAGTGTTAGTTTTCCCTCTTAGCTGTCTGTTTAGATTGGTCAGGGGACTTTTAATTTGTATGACTTTGCTCCTGCTGTGCTTGGCAAATATTTTTTTCTTTTGTTGTATAACCGATTAATAATGTGACTTTACCAGGGTGGCATGTCTTTTGAGTTTGTCTTATTATTAGTATGAATTGGCACATCTTGGTCTATATAGCTGTCAATATGGCTGTACAGAGATTTTATAAATAGCTCTGTGTATTTTGTGGTGTATACTGGGTTTGGGGGTGCTTGGAATTTAGCCAAGGTGTTTAGTAGAGAGAGGTTAACCTTAGTTCTTAAAGTTTTTGGTTTTGCTGGATCCCCAGTTTTTAATTTTTATTTCAAGTAATACTGCATTATTGTTAGATCTGACAAGCAAAGGAACATTGCCCCCCCCCCCCCAATGTTCATGAATACAAGAACAAGGATGTTTGCTCCTCTAGTAGGAGAATGGACCAAATGTTCCAGGATGGTGCTATTAACAAAGTTTAGGAATCACTGGGCTTGTGCATCAGAAGTGGTGTCGGATTCCCAATCTGTAGAGGTGTAGTTGAGATCCCCCATGAATATCATATTGGGTTGAACGGTAAGGGACTCTAGTACATTGAGATGGGTAGTATGGGTTTCCTGGGACATGTAGGGGGACCTATATGTGCAAGGATGTGGTATGCCACCCTGTTTATGGTGAGTTGCACATGTTCCAGTGGGTCATACCCTTTAACTAGTTTGGATGTGAGATTAGTCTTAATATTGACTGAGACTCCTCCACCTTTAGTTCCCTCCTGTGCAGTAGTTGGCCTAAAGGTATGAAAGGCATTATAACCTTGCATTGCTGGGGTACGTGCAGAGACTTTAAACCACATCTCTATTACTACATAGATGTCTACACTCTTCAGGGAAAGCAAGGCTTGCAGGGAGTGAAGTGTCTGGTCAAGACTTCCACTATTGAGCTGTACAAACTTCAGATTTTCCTTCATAGGTTCAATTAAGTCTGAAGGTTTATCAGTTTGGCATTGCCTAAAAAGGCACTGTGGCAGTTGAAAAGGTCTCTGTCAATATCTGAAAACCTAGAGGATAAGTGCAGACCATCTCTGGCAAAGCAGCGTGGTTTGTCAACCATGTCTTCCCAGACTGTTAAATATTCTACCCCCCCGCCCCCCCAGCTTGATACCAGAAGCTTGCCAGTTGTTAAACTCAGTCATTTTCTGTTGGTAACATGGCATCATCCTTAGAGAAAGTAGTATGCTGCTCAGTACTAGGGTTATACCTGCCTGAGACGCATAATCAGTGAGCTTGATCAGGTCTGACTTTTTATAGTCAAGGGAGGTATATCTCGGGTCATTAACACCCACATGGACTATGACATAGTCATATTGGTACCTGTGGTTCAATGACCCGAGTGCCTGTGTAACTTCATGGATCCTAGCCCTGGAAAGGCAGCTAACTGTGAACTCTCTTCTTACTCAGTGAGGGGGACATGAGTGTGCCTCACTGCAGAATCACCAATGACCAGGAAATTTGGCTGGGTGCTGATTTGCCTTAAGGGCTTCGCAGTGGAGACAATGGCTGCAATGTTACTATATGTAGCTGTGGGTGATGTTTTAACGGATTGTTTTTGTGATGGCTGAGGACCCTTTCTTTGATTGTACTGTGCAGGAGATCTTAATGTTTAATGAAAGTTACCTGTAAGTGCCTCAGCTTAAGTAGTTTTATGTGTAGGGTCTTTAGCCTGTGCAGTAGGCATGGTGCAAGTATCCCTGACAACATCTATAGGATTAGTTTTGGTTGTATGAGTGAGTTTTGCTTCCAGCATTAAAGTGTATTTACACCTATCACACACTAGAATAAGTGGGCTGTCAGTGTACATGAGATAGTTGCTGCTATGCCTCAGAATACCCATCTCAAACATACTAATCACAGAGAGAGTTGGGAAGTGCATATCCATGGCCACTGATCTACTGGGGAGGAGTGAGGAAAACTTAAATATTGAACAAGTAAGACAAGCAACTTGATGAGCAACTCTCAGCTATGAGCAAACTAGATGCTCCGGTAGTTAAAAAAAAAAAAAAAAAAAAAAAAATCTGTCTAGACAGTGATGCCAGAAAAGTGCAGACCACAGACCAGAACAAAGACACTTAGAATAACAGACACAATAAACCTTCAACCAGCAATTCCCATCTTAGAAGAGTGTAGGCTATCCTCTCCTGCCACAAGAGTGTAGACCCAAAACCTTCCTAATGTAAAATAACTGGTTTGGAGCTCAAGTGCTTAAACAAGGAGCAAAGACAGTTAGAATAACAACTACAATAAGCCTTCAACAGCAATTCCCAGCTCAGAAGGGCAGAGGCTACCCTCTCCTCCCACAAGAGTGTAGACCACAAACTTTCTAAATGTAAAATAAATGGCCTGAACCTCGAGTGCTTAAACTAGAACCAAGACCCTTTTAGAATAACAGACACAATAAGCCTTCAACCATAGGGAGTGAAGTGTCTTGCTAAGACTTCCAGCATTGTGCAGTACAGAATTGGCCTGCATGACCAACATACTAGTGGCAAGAGTGCAGACTGCAAACCTTCCTTATGGAAGACAGCTAGTTTGAAGCCCAAGTGCTTGACTCAAATCTAAGGGGCTTAGAAAAAGAGTTAAAATGTAGTCCGGCTACTAACAACAAGCAAGTTTGTGGTAATTGCTCCTGGCCATTTCCAAAAGAAGGAAGAACCATGGTTGCCTGGGCCAGAAGGGAGTCGCCACAATGATCTTTGGGGATTCCTTCTGAATTTTCAGAAGTATCCTGGTATTAGTGAAAGCATACAGAAACATTCACACCAAAGAAAAGGCATCTGTTTTCAGACCGTGCTTGGAGTCCTGGAATAGAATTTTGCCACATGACTGCTCAGAGAGTAGGCAAAGAAGTCTACTTGTGGAACTCCTCGAGCAATGGTTCAGATCTTGGAAGACCCCCTGCTGTAGTTTCTATTTGTGAGAGTCTGCCCTGGTTATGCTTAGTTTGTCTGCCACACAATTTTGCTTTGATGTAATGTAGGATTTCTGTAGAGGGAGATTTTGTTGTGAAGCTATATCCCAAGTTAACATGGCTAGTGTGCAAAGGGGGTATGACCTGATTCCACCTTGCTTGTTGATGTCCCACACGACTGTGGTATTGTCTGCAACCACTTGAAGGAGGTCCTGGGGAGCAAAGGGGGTTTTGAGAGTTGAGTGCCTTGAGCATGGCAAGCATCTCCTTGATATTTATATGCTTGCATCTGTCCTTGGTGTCCCACATCCCATGCACTTTTATCCCTTCTGAAACTGTTCCCTAAACAAAGTCCAAAGAGTCTGTGCTGACTGCTTTGGAGCAGGAAGGGAAACCTAGATTTAAAGATATCTAATGTCTCTTACCAAATTTTCTCTTCTGACAAACTCCACTACTGGGATCTAAAAAGATAAAGGATGTTGATGGTGGGACCCAACAGATTTCAGATACCACTATATCTTTCTCATATGGAGTCTTGCCAGGGGTATCATGAAAATCATAGATGACATGAGACCCAAATATAGAGGTATTCCTTTGCAGTGACTAAAGTCTTAGTGGAAAACCATACAGACAGATTTAAATAAATATCTAGTTTTTTCCTGTGGGGGAAAAAAAAATCTCTGAACTGAGGAGCCTAGTTAATAGTTGATATTCTTTTAATACATGAGGGAGTGAAAAAGACTTTTGAATGTTCTCTTGGAATCCTAGCTGGTGCAGGAGATCTCTCACCCGAGAGAGAGGGATTTCTGATATTCTAAAAAAAGACTGCAAAGATAAGCAAGTCATCTAAATGTGGAAAAATGCAGAAAATATGTAGCCTGCAATTAGCTGTAGTTTGAGCTAGACAGTTTTTGAACATTTGTGATGCCGTTGATAATCCAAAGGGTAAGGCAGAGAAACTGGTGTGATAACAGACAAACAAAACCTTAAACCCCTGCAGTCTAGATGAATAGGGATATGTTGCTGAGCATCTTTAAGTCTAGTGTTACCAGGAAACTTGAAAGAGGAAGAAGAGTTAACTGGTTGTGAAGTGACGTAATTTTGAATGTGGGAACTATCACATACAGGTTTAGGAAAGAAAGATCCAAAACTGTTCTCTAAGCATTTTTTCCTTTGGCACTAGGAACATCCATGAATAAAACCCTTTCCCTCCACCTTGGAAGGAGGAACTGATTATATCACTCCTTGGGAGAGCATGTGATGAAGAGTCTGATCTGGAGGATAAAGAATGACCTCCTGGAAAGGAGGAATTTCCTCTTCCTGCCATCTATACCCCATGAATGATTTTTCAGAAATCATTTGTCTGAAACAATGTTTACTAATGTGAAAAATGGAATTTTAGACTTTTTGGAAGAGAAAAAGGGCCAGACTGAAGGGAGTCACAAGATCTCTTGAATAGTCATTCATACTTGTTGGACTGTCCTTGGTTTTTGGAGATTTGAGACTTCTTTTTGGAAACTCCTTGCCACTTCATAAACATCTGTTTACCTGAATTTTGTTTAGACTATTTGTTCTTTTTTTTTTTTTTTAAATTGGGTGAGGAGAAAGCAAATCCTTGGGGCAGTTTGGAAAAGGAGGGCTGAAAAATTAGTCTCTGTATCAGCTTAACCCTTTTGTCACAGTTTTTGATGATATCTGCAGCAGTAGAACTGAAAACTAAATCTTTATCCAAGGGAGAATTTAAAATCTTGTTTACTGTCATCTGTAAGGTTTGGGGCAAACCTCCTTAGAACAGTATCAGTGGCATATCCCTGGAAGAAGTAGCAACAGAATCATACACACAATGCAAACAATGAGCAGTGACCTGTGCAGTAGAAGAAACTAAGTTATTTAGAGGAGATTTTACTTAACAAGAAACTGTAGATAAAACATTCTTCATGCTTTCACAATATGTTGAAACAAACTTTAACATATGAGCCTGACAGTTTAAAATTCTGAAAATCAAAGTTGCAGACTTATACACATTTTCCTATATTTAGCAATAATTTTCCCATTCATATTAGAAAGAGAGAATTGGAGTTATCGAAGTGCTTAGCAGCAAGCCGCAGTGGAGTCAACCAAGGCTACATCTGCTGGGTCAGGTTTTGGAATAGAGTATAAACATTTGAAAGACTGAGGAACTTTATATATCCTATCTGCTTTTTAGGGACAGCTGGCTGACTATCAGGAAAATTGCAGACAGTAAGACACATTCTCTAAAGCAGATGGGACAGAAGGAATGGGTGTAGGTTCTGGAAAATCCTTCTCTAACAAGTCATAATATTTTCTGAGGGACTGAGAAACCTCTGTGTTCTGCCACTGGAAACACTGGCACATTCTAGCAATAGTCTCAAAGAAAAACAACCCCCCCCCCCACAGGGCGGATCAGAAACTGAGCTCTCCTTTGAGTCTGAATCAAAAATCTGATGATAAAACCCTAAATTCCCAGTAGACTACTCCTATCCAAAGAAATTTGAGGAGGAGTAGATACATGCTTTTCTGTTACATTTTGACAAGAGAAATGGGGCCAGTCATGTTACTGATGGCAACCACTGCTTCCCTGGGGATGGGCACAGCATTCTGACACAACAGGGAAAACCTTCCCTGTTCTCTCTCCTAGGACTAATATGAGTGGCCATCACTTACTCATGGATGGGAATCCAGCTGCAGAGGATATGGCTAACCCCCGGTCAATAGTGGCTGTAGGTGCTACACCAGAGGGATCTAGGGTAAAAGATGAGTGGTCTGATGTACAACAAATGACCACAGCAGTGTCACCAACCTGTGTCTGAGGCAAATTACTAGCCTTCTGTGACTGTAAATGCAATTTTCTTAACTTTTTTTGTGGCTGGAAGAAGGACCAGCCATGGGATCAGCAATCTGTTTCATGGTCAACACAACAATGGGACCTCTTTCATTAGGAAGATGAGCAGAAAATGCTGGTAAAACAGTAAAAAGCCCTTTCAAACACTATTGCAGGCCTACAACAGTAAAGTAGAAAATATGTTATCAGTTAGTTTGCACTCATTACTTTTAAACTGACAGAAAAATGAGTGTCATGTTTAAAAAGTACGTTAGTCTGAGAGATGCTGTTAGAACTCAACTCTCCTAGCTTTAAAATAACTTTCCTGAAGAGGAAAGTAATAAAAACATTAGTAAATATAAGAAAATAGAAGTGTTTTCCACAAAGGGAGCGTATCTGTCCAGCAAAGGAAAGCACAAGTTGCCCATCAGTCCTTGAAAGCCTTAGAGGAGTGTACTGTTTAGCATCAGGAAAACTCTGAATAGCTTTATGCCCAGACATATCTTTTACTCAGGTCAGCTTGATTTGCTTGACAGTCTGGGTGCATGGAGTGTCCCGTGAAGCTTTGGTAGCTGGCCAGTTTATCCAGTATAGCTAAGGCTACTGAAGCAGAGATCACTATGAAGAACATCAGGCTGTATTGATTTTATGAAAGAAGTTAGCAATTGGTCTGGTATTCCACAGCAGGATTTGTTTAATTGAAAGGTCACATTGTGTATATACTCCAAACCTGGCCATGAGAAAGCAGTCAGGATCTGTATTAGTAAAGATGCAGTCATACCAGCAGAAAAAGTTAATCCTGACAAAATTCTTGCAGAATGGCAAAGTATTAAAAACTGTAGACAGTACAGTGTTTATGGAAAAGTATTATTCACAGCAGAAGAGAAGCAAATTTATTCTAGCAGTTAGGGGATATCGAGCAGCAGATGTGATTCAAACTGTTCTATTGAGCTGTTTTAGGATTTTTTTTTCTTAATGGATTATAGTCATTTTTAATGCAGAACAGGCTAAGAAGGAAATACAAAAGTTTGTTCAACAAAAAGTGAGACAGCAAACAGAAGGGAACACTGCTTTTCATTCTTCTGATAATGAAGCTCATAGAGAGACTTTGTCAGTGAAACCTCTTCCATTGCTCCAAAGGAAAATGCTTGAGAGACATAAAAAGGTTGTGAATTGAGAAGATGAATTGGGAGTCCCTTTGAACTGGAGTCTGGGGTTTGGAGATGGACATGAAGAAGACCAACAACACTGAAATTAGTAAATAAATGTGAGATTATGAAGCAACAATCACATTTGTGAAATACTGCTTTGCAAAAAAAAAAAGTGGAAAGATTATGTTGACTTAAACTTGTGGAACACTGAAAATCCTACCCAACTTCATGTCATTGGTGTTTAGAAGGACACTAAGAGGAAGGGGAAAAAGTAACTAAGTAAAACAACTGTTATTTTTAACAGTATTTGTATTAAATATTTCATGCTATAAGTTGCATGTTGTATAGTAAAACTTTTCAGTTGTTGCTGTATGTGATAAAGATATTAAATTAAGCAAGAGCCTTTTTTTCTTTTAGTTTTAAGAGACAAAGGCATTGTAATATAAAAAGAGAAGAAAGGCTGGACAAAAGCATATTTTAGTTAATATGCTGTAATCTTGGGTTGATAAGGTGGGGGTGGAGTGTAACGTTGTGCAGACTATAATATATGCACAGTTGACGTATTTTCTTTTACTTTTGCATAGTGAATGCCTGGATTAAAGTACTTGGTTTAATCTAGTAACAAGTTTTTGTGTAAGCAAGTAAATAAGAGAACACTGAATGTAATGAAAAGTTTTCTTTTAGCAAATGTTCACTTTACGTCTGTAGCTGATGAGGGCAGATGTACATTTTATTCTTAGGTTTCCATAGATTCAAGCTAACTGGTATGCACTAAAAGCCCGAATGCTAAATGTTAATGTTTTCTGAAGACATGCAAGCAGTTTTTCACATCTAGAAGGGTAATAAAGATGAGAACAGACCGCAATTAGTGTGAGTAGGAGCATAGGCTGTAACATGAGTTGTAACACTGATAACCTTAATTTTCAATTTGGAACAACTGTTCCTGTCAGGAAGGTTAAACTTCATTATTTGAAATGCATGTGGTTTTGTGTGTTTAATAGGTTATATGGGTGTTTGTTTTAATGAAAACCTTCAAAAAAAGTCCTGTAAAGTGTGGCACAAGTTCAAATGGAGATGACAAGAAGCAACTGTATAAAAGATCAACCTGCCAGACATTAGTGGGTACATGTAACACAAAAGCTATGAAATACAGGACACTGCGCTATCTTCTCAGGCAACAAAAGGAGGAAACGCAGTATAACAGCAAAACCAGCCAGACGTTTATTGAAACAACTCACAAGGACACTCCATAGTGCATATATAATCCAAGGTTAAGCGCTTTCACCTAACATGTGTAGGCTTCTTCTTCACTCCTTGTGAGTTGTTTCAATAAACGTCTGGCTGGTTTTGCTGTTATACTGTGTTTCCTCCTTTTGTTGCCTGAGAAGATAGCGCAGTGTCCTGTATGTCATTGTTTTTTTTTTTCCTCGCAACACTTTATTTAACACAAAAGCTGGAAACAGATAAAAGCCGTTTTGAATAATAGGTGGGAATGATAACTTATAATGGGTGCATTAAACATTTTAGAACGTGAATGGCCTCGCAGGTATAGACAAAAAGGAAAGAGTATTGAGTTATAGTAGGAAATGCACAATGCAAACAGCAAGGCTACAGGAAACTCACTTGGAAAGAAATGAGTGTAAATTTGATAAAGAAAGGATTTCAGGAAGGATATTCAGCAGAGTATCAAGAACAAGGGAAAAACGGTGTACTTGTACTTATTGCTAGTAGACCTCTAATAGTGATGGGAAAGGGGGAAAGATAATGGTAGAATTGTGGAAGTAAAGTTCTGCTATCAAGGGAGGCAGATTATGGTGGAATGTACTTATATTCCACCTAAAACTGTTATCATGGAGTTTAAGAACATTTTGGGAGAGATTAGCTCTTAGTCAGTATTACTTATTGGTGGGGACTTGAATTTAATTTGCAACAGTGATGATGTATCTGGGGACCTAGAAGAGAAAGTATAACAAAAGAGAGTAGATTTCTGAAGAAATTTATGAAAATATTTGGCATGAAAGACATGAATTCAGTAGCAGGAACTTGGAGAGAAATTATATATTATCCCCCAAGTGCAATAACCAGGCTAGACTAGACAGCAATTAAATTTCACAAGAACATTTGCATTTATTTGAAAGCTTTGACTCGCATCCAGTAACTATTTCAGATCATACATCAATAACAGCTAATGAGATAAAAATGAAGTAAAAACTAGACATTGGTGCTTCCCCACCTACCTGTTAAATAGAGAGGAATTTAAGGAATGGGTAGGGAAATTATTCAATTTTTATTAGGGAAGATAGAAATTTCTTCATAAGTTATAGCTAGTGAATGGGATAAAATGAAAGTGGAGTTTAAGAATAGGATAGAAATAAAAGAAAATGCGATATAGTTAAGAAGTCAAAGGATAAAGTACTGCAGAATAAGGGCAATCACATAGAACAAGAAGAAGTGCAATTGTAGAGTGCTAAAGAGAAAATAAGGGAGCATCTGGATAATATGCACAAGTTTAGAAAGATTACTGTTGGACAACTGTGTTTTTATAACTCCAGAACACAACTTTTATCACAGTGACTTGGGCAACAAAAAGTAGAACAGGGTGTTACCAAAGTTAGGGAGCCTATAGCAAGAAAAATAATCGGAGATCCTGTATAAGTATTGGAGAATTTTCGGAAATGTTATGAAAATTTGTATAAAGCAGAGAAGTATTGAAATTAGAAAAGAACACAAATGAATATATTTATGGAAGACTTAAGTATGCCAAGGTTAGAGGTAGATGAGGCTTAACAATTAACGGTTAAGATAAAAGGGGATGAGATAAAAATGTGGACGTACAAACAATCTGCATGAAAGTCACCAAGACTCGATGATATTCCTGTTTAAATTTGGAAGCTTGGAGGAAAGAAAGTGATAAATACTTGGAAGGTTTTGTTTAACAGTATTTTAAAAGGAGGGGAAGCACCAGCATCCTTGAAGAAAGCTGTGGTGGATGCAATATCTAAAGATGGTAAAGACCTACCAGACCCAGCTTCATATAGGCCCATTTAAATTTTGAACCATGATTAAGTGTTTGCCTATAGTACCTAAATGAATGGAAAAGGTGTGAACAAAATTGATAGATATGGATTAGTGTGTTTTGTGGACGGGAGGTAAACATTTGAAAACGTTATTAGAACAATGATGATCCAAAGGGAAGCAAAGTGTAAGAAAGTAGTGGTTTTTGATGTGACAAAACATTTGACAGAGTAAGCTAGGATTTTTGAGTAGGGCAGTGGAAGTATTTGCATTCCCTGATACAATAATAAGGTCTGTTAGGAGGGTATATGATGTATCGGGTGCAAAAATTAAAGTGGGAGTGTTCCTTTCTGACAGGTTGCGTCTGATCAGAGGAGCCAGCAGGGGTGTCCTCTTTCGCCTTTATTTGCTTTATATTTAGAGCCATTAGCAAAGAAAACAAGGGACTCAAAAATTCAAGGATATAATTGGTATGGTAATCAAGAAAAGTTGGCTTTATTTGCAGATATTATTTTATACCCGATAAAATCAGAAAAGGAAATTTGTGCTGTGGGCATCTTGAGATAGTTTCAAGTCCTTTCAGTATATAAAGTTAATGAAGATAAAACCAAGGCTGTAACTGTAAATTATGTATCCATGCATGACTTGGTCCAGCAATACCCATATTTATGGGGACACAACAAAATGACGTACTTAAGAGTATGGATTAAAAAGGATTTTGGTGATAGATAAGGATATGTGGAAAGATATAAGGATACATGGAAAGACAAAACAAAAGATAATACAAAAACTGAGAAACTGGATGCCATTTATGGATAATGGATAGTAAGATGCAAGCAGTGAAAATATTTCTATTCCCTTTAGTTTCATAGGTTCATAGTTAAGTACTATGTTAGCTGCCCTTGCAGACCATTTTAAGCCTAGTCAAGTTTGACTTTTTGTGCTGGAAATAACCTAGCCCATTTGGTTATAGAGTGGCCTTGGCTATCCCATAGTCGATAATTATATATTATCCCTAATGAGAATAACTGGGATCATATCCTAGATAATTTGAGGGGACCTGTGCATGGGATAAAGCATTTAGGAGCTGTCGCTGTCAATAATACTACAGGGGACAGTCACGGAATAAGTTTTTCTGTCCCATGCATAGATCTAAGTTGCGCCTGAATGTGGACAGGGATGAACTTTGTTTTATGTGCATGGGTAGTGTTCCACAGCAACGGTATTCTCCCTGAGGTATATCTGCCCCTCCAAACCATTCTGTTGATGTTGCAGAAGAGATTTAAATCCCTAAACTTTGTATTTCTGATGCCGTTTGACTTGTATGCAGTAAATCCTTCAGTAATGGTTGAAGAATGCCTTCTATGCCAGACACGGTCACCTGTTAGCAGTCTGTAGGATACATGACAGGGCTTTGAGTCGGTTCATGTAGAATGTGTTGTTTAGGCTTTGTATCCTTTTAGTGAGATATCGCTGTAGGTGTTCCATTTGTTGCATGCGTCTGGACCGATACATGCCAAAAGGGGCATTATAGTCAGTAATTGGCCTAATGAAGGCTGAGTAGAGGGGGATAATACATCTCTAGATCTAGATGCTATCCCTTTGTTTATAAGCTGTGCAATGTAGAAGTAGTTTCTTACAACCATAGAAACATGTTGGTCAAAGTTAGGTCACTGTCCACATAAGATCCCAAATAAGTGGTTCAAATCTTAGAGGCATATTGTCAATGTTGTAGTTCCCTGGAGTAGATCCCTAAGGATACAGTAATTCAACTTTGGGCATTTAGTTTCAGTCCATGATCTTAGCACCAGTTATGTATTTGAGACCAACCTTACTGCAGGATGGTTAAGTAATTTGAGGATTCAATGACTGCTCTTGGCTTGTAGTCATCTGCAAACATAGTCAGCCACAGCTCTTTGATTTTGGCTTTTTCTTTAAAAAAAAGTAGATGCCAAACAGGAGAGGTCCCAGTACAGGACCCTGGGGGACACCACTAATGACTGGTCTCTTTGTGGAGGTAACTTCCCCAATTTTGATTATCTGCATCCTATCTGTAATCCAGTTGGAAAACCAGCAGGTGATACTGCTATGCCTGAGTGGGGAATTGTATCAAAAGCTTTGGTCATGTGGAGATATGCTTTGTATAGCATTTTGCCTTCATCCATGACGTTTTCAAAAAATCTTCTAGGGTAAGTGAGCATAACCTACCCTTGATGAGTCCAAACTGAGACAGGTTCAGTGTTTGGAGATTCGCTATGTCCTGATTGATTAATTCCATGATATGTCTTTCCATGGCTTTGCGTATGAGGCTGGTTATTCTCAAGGGTCTGTGGAAGGTCCTCCCTTTTGCAGGGAATGACTGTGGCTGTTCTGCATTCACTTTGTACAAAACCTGTATGAAGCTGAGAATGAACAGTGTTAGGGGCCATGGCTAAATCATGCTTCCTGCTGTTAAAAGATTCATCCAGGGATATTGTTAGGACCCATTGATGCATTATTTTTAGCTTTTGATAGCACTTTTAGGACTTAATCTTGTGTAATAACGGTAGGCAAGCGAATTTCAGGTATATCTTGAGGGACCAAGAGGAGAGAGGGGTAAAGTCAGCCAGTAGGTTTACTATACCTTCAGCCTCAGTGTGGGTAACATTTGTTTACAATCAGCTCAGCGCATTGCTGTATTGTGCTTTTGAGATTACGAAATGATTAAAAAAAAAATGCCTTGTGATAGTCTTTTGCATAGGTAGCTATTTTAGCCTCAAACTTGGCATTTTATTAAGCTCCTAAGTTTTGTTTATTTCAGTGGCAAGGGCTCTAACATTCTGGGAATTAATCTTCTTACTTGTGGTCAAAATTATTTTTCTTATAAAACTTATTGATATTGTTCCACCGTGTGGGTTTTTTCTGCAGTTTGCCTGCACTTGTTTCTGTGGGGTACAGCTGCATCTGTGTAGCTGTTTACAAGCTGGTTACAGTGTTGGTGGTGTTCACTTCTGTGTATTCAGTGGAGTTAACTGGGTTTGGTGCGGATTTGAAGCTTACCAAAGTATCACTTAGAAGTAGGTGGTTTGTCTTAAAGAAATATCTAAAGGTACCTTGGGTGGAAGGGATCTTTGGTTTTAGTTTTATTTTGAAGGAGTTTGCTTTATTCTCACAAATGATGAAGATATACATGGGATGGTGTAAGATGCTGCTATATTAGAATTGACAAGATCCAATATGCCACTCCTCCTAGTGGGTACTCTGATTGTTCCAGGGCATTTGTATTGACAAAGTCCAGGAATTTCTGTTCATGTGCACTAGTTGTTTAGGTTTCCCTGTCTATAGCTGGAATGTTTAGATCACCTAGGAAAATGGTATTGATATTGGGTTTAATATGGAGTGATTCTAGTTCCTGTAGATAGGCATTGTGGCTTTCTTTTATCATAAAGGAGTTCTGTTTTATATACAGGTCGGACATATTTTTGTCAACCAGAGGAGAAGTTTTAGAGAATAATTAATAAAGAGTTCAAGAATTGTATCTCGGAGGGAAAGGGCAAGGGTTAAGCGGGATAAGTTTATCCTTCCAATAGAACAAGGTGGATTAGCATTACCTGATTTGAAGGGATATTATAGAACTACGCAGTTAAGTATGATGTACATAACACAAGCAGAAAGGTACAATTGAAAGTGGAAAGAGATGATGATGAAGTAGAGGGGGAATTCAAGAAATAGAGTGGGTGTAATTTTTGATGTAGATCCTTAATTAGAATAGCAGCAGCCTCAAAGAATGTTATATTCATAAAGTAGCAGAAAATGCCATTATGAGAATGGAGAAAGGAGATTTTGCCAATAGGTGTGACTGCAGTTAGCGGTACAGTGAATAGGCAAGAGGGGGTTGGAGTTTACTAGAGAAAACTGACAAAGGAACCAAGATATTAGGAGCAAATATCTAGAGAGGGAAAGGTAATATATAAAATGGAGCTATGTTATTTTGAGTACAAGTGCAAGGGCAGGTTTGCCTAGTGCTTACCTATGAACCACTAATACATTAGGAAGAATCCAAGAAGACATTTGGACTGCAGGTTAGAGACTGTCTTCCCTATCATGGATTGATATCTGAATATAGGCAAAGAGAAAGTGATAGGGGAAGCCTAAGTGAAAGACCTCCTCTGGTAGAGTTTTTAATTGAATCTAGAATAGAAGCTGCTGCTGAAAGAGGAATAATTAGTAGGGCATATAAAATTTTGCGGAAAAAATATAGGAATCAATCAGAAGAGGTTAGAAAAGATTGGGAAGAGAGATTGGATAAGCAATTCACAAGTAAACAATGGGAGGACATGTGTTTGGCTCCCAAATGTGCAACAAAGTCTAGATGATTTATGATTTTTCACTTGGAAATGTTTGTATAAGTATTTTTATAACCCAAGTAGACTCCAAATATTTTTTTCGTGGGTAGATGTAAAATGTTGGAGGTGTGATTTGGAAGAAACGTATGTTTTGGGAGTGTAATGAGTTGGCAGACTTTTAAAATTTCCTACAGAGTTTTCTGTCAGAAATATAGTGTGAGCAAATGGGTATAACTAAGGAAATTATTTTCTGAGCTGGGATACAAGATCTGAATTGTCTAGACATAGTATGGCTTTAAGTTTAAGTCTTTTGGCTGCCAAAAAAACAATTACTAGAAAATGGAAATCAAACTCTAGACTGACTATATTTGAAGTATTTAATATTGTAGCAGAAGGAAGAGAATTGGAAGTGGGATCTTTAGGAAAGGGTACGAGCAAATTACATAGAAAAAATGGAAAGTGTGGGAACAGTACATGCAGGATAATGTTTTGGGGGAGTAGTGAGGTTTAAGGGAAGGCAGGAATTTGATCAATTTATGTAATGTTGAATTGATGATGAATATACAAAAGAATATATGTCATGTATAATATTTGCAACTGGGAATATGTTAATATGGTTTATTTTATTTTATACAAATGTATATTTGCCTGTGTCTTAAAAGAAAACTCCACCTTCTCCTATAGTTTAACTCAACTCTTAAGTTCCTTTTCTCCCTACACCATGGTTCCAGTATTGTGTAGGTATCAGAAACCTGCTTGTACTTTATAAAACTTTCATTTCCTTGTCATAGAATCAAAGGAATGGAAAGACCACCCACTTAAAAAAAAAAACAAAAAAAAAAACTTCATATAATTTGCAGAGGAATTTTTCTACACCTGCATGACATACCACGGACATAGAGAAATTTGTAGTCTGGTGCTGCTGACAATTTTATATGGGTAATTAGTCCTGCCAATGTCAGGAGCTCAGCAGTTTCTGTAAAATAAACAGAGATGTGAAACTGTTTTCCACTGTTTTATTGCAGAGAAGAAGAGAATTTACACTAAGCCACAGCTGCTTCTAATGTAGTCATGCCTTTTATAGCAAAACAGAGCAATTAGATCAGTCAGTGGTTCAAAGACAGTTGTCTTCTCTTTTGATAAATTTATATAAGCAGCATTACAATACTGAAGTGCTGAGCTTTAAACTTTAACTGTTGTTTATACTCTCTTACATTTTAAAATAACTTTAATGTAATATCATATATCTGTGACATTTAGAGAAATGTCAGGAAATATATTTCTTGTAATTCTTGTAAAGTAACAACACATTTGCCAAAAGGTGAGGTTGGAGGAGGGGACTCTCAATTCATTTCTGACTACAAAAAGATACTTTGAACAAAGGCTTGCGATTTAGGTTTTTTTGTTTTGGTTGCAGAGGTATAACTCCGTAGTGTACTGTAAATCAAGCTCACACACAAATGAGGGCCATTCAGGAAATAAAAGTAGTCCAGTTACAGAGGGTATACAAGATGACAGTGGCTGACACCCATTATATGTCAATGACATAGAAATACACCACTACTTCCTTATGTATGTCTGACTCATATAAAGCAGATTTGAAATGGATTATGAGAAAGAGAAAGGCTTGAAGAAAAGCAAGATCACATTGATTATGTCAAGACCCGTTAGCAACCATTTTACAGAAAACATATTAAAATTCTTTATGAAGCAGTCCGTATGATTTATGAGGTGTTAAAAATAGCCCAGTAAACAGAGTGAAAAATATGTATATATTTTAGTGCTAAGGTGGAGTTTTCCTTTCAGTGATAATTCAATGAATGTGTTAAAAAGTCCTGCCATCCCTTAAACCTCATTCCTCCTCCAAAACATTATTCATGCACCCACTAATGTTTGGCAGGTAGATCTTTTATACATTTTTTCTTGTCATCTCTATTTCAGCCTATATCACATTTTGCAAGACTTTGTCTTAATGAAAACCCTCAAACAAACAAAAAAACTCCCCAGAACGCTTTCATAACTAATTAGCTTAAAACAAGCACACCAAACTGTGTATGTATGAAAATAATGAAGTTTAACCCTCCTGATAGGAACAGTTATCCTAAATTGACAACTGTATTCCCACAGGTATTATCTAACCTAAAATTGAGTTTAGCCTTAAGAAAAAGTGCACTGGCTATGTTTATACACTGTTCTAGTAGTTGCATTAAAGTATTTAGGTAACAGGAAAGCGGATATCTGTTATTCACTTCCAATAATTTCAGGTTTTATTTTTTACTAAGATGCTTGCCCTTGCACCTTTTAATTTTAAGCATCTCTCAGCAAACAATGTCCAGAACTCTTGAGATTTATTGCCTTCACCTGTAGTCAGCTTGTTTCCATGGAAACATAAGAACAGACTGTACATCTGCCCTCAGCTGCAGACTTCTTAACTCACAGTGAACATTTATTTGCTATAGGAAGACTTTTCATTACACTCGCAGTGTTCTCTTATTGTTAAAGCTCACTTGCTTGCACAAAAAAAATTTGTCATTAGATTAAGCCAAGGGAATTAATCCAGATATCCAACTATGCAAAAGTAAAAGAAAACATCTCAACTCTACATATATTATAAACAGTGCATTTGTATACTCCATCCCCACTTCATCAACCCAAGATTACAGCATATTAACTTAAACATACTTTTGTCCAGCTGACGTTTGTTTTTTACATTATAATGGCTAAATTTCTTAAAACTAAAAAAAATATTTTAGTATCTTTAGAACATTTAACAATCACTGAAAATACTTTACTATGTAATATGCAATTTATGTCACAAAATGTTTTATACAAATAATGTTAACAACAAAAATTATTTTACTTGGCTATTTTTTCCTTGTAGTGTCCCTCCAAATGTAACCACATTTTGCTGAACAGCTGCAGAACTTCCCCAGTCAGTGTTTCTTCCTCACTTTTTGTAGCTGATTATTTACCAGGTGCTCTGTATTCTGGCATCCAGGCAGTACACTTACTAGCCAGTTACTGAAATTTACCCATAAACTTAAAAGTTTGCTGGCTTTCTCTGTTGGTTTTCTGTTTTCACACTGGGAGTGCTAGAGTCAAGCTATTCCTCAGTGTGCAGCCATCGTGGAAGTCTCTGACTCTACCAGTGCCTTGGCTTTCTATGTGGCTTTTTGGAAAGGTTTGGATTCTAGAAGTATTCTGGAAGTGGCAACATGGTCCTCTGTATATACTTTATAAAGCACTGTAAAGTAAATTAATTCTCCAGGTCTAAGAGTGACATTGCTAGGGTTATTTTTAGGGGCTCCTGGGCCATCATCCTTTTTCCTCCCAGTCATTTCAAGCTTTGGTAGTCTACCCATAAAGTTAAAGCTACTGCAGCAATGATCAAATGATGAACGCAGTATAGCTGTGTAAGTAAACTTATTGAACAGTAGAGGTATGAATTATCACTGTTGCAGTAGATGCTCCTTCTATCCCATTTTTTGTATGTTTTTTGTTGCCAAGGTGAGGACCTTTATTTTTGTTTTCCTAGGTGTGATGCCCATGCACTGGCCCAGCAATCAAGGAGCCTCAGTCCTCACCTCTATCACCAGTGACGGGTGTCCATATAGGGAAAGGATAATAAATACACACACAGTAAAGTACAGTTTCCATTAAGAGCACACATAGATCACAGTCAGTCTGGGGCTGGGTTCTCCCTTTCTCTCAAGGTCCCCAATAAGACTCCCCTGTGGCACAGCTATAGGGTCCAGATCTCAGCTTAGTGTGCAAGTTAAAACCTCCAGCACCCTCTCTGTCCAACCAGTGCTTTGTATCCCTGCCCAAGTAGCTGACATACACACACTTTGAGATAAGAGTTATATACAACCACACAGACAATCCTGGGGAAGGATGGCACAGGTTTTCCAGCTGTGCCCCTGTTACCCAGACTATACAGTAGTACCAGCTGCCACCACCCACTAATATCAGCAACTCAAAGGCCCTTCTGAAAAGGTGTCCAATTATTACTGTGTAATATTATCCAAATGGTAAGCGTGACTGAACAGTCGAGCCTTATTAGGGTGAATTAGAGTGACTTGGTACAGTATCACTATATACATGCAATGTACTCTAGAGCTTAAATTAACTCTACATAAAACAGCCACAGTTGAAAGGTTTAAAATATTTAATAATAAAAACACAAGACAATACTTCTTACTACACAGCGCTAGTCTAGAGTTCAGAGATCAGAGAAATACTTAATAGAGTAGAAAAAGTTCTGACATCACAGAAAAACCAACTAGTCTAGTCTTCCTATCTCCTAGCTATATGCAAGAGAAAACCCAGTTCTAAAATAAACTTGCATAAAGAGCAAGACCGTGCTGGTGATGTTGGATGTTCTCAAGACAAAATGCTCAGAGCTCTCTGATTCTCTCTCTAAATTGATAACACAGAGCTGCTTCACATGACATCATTCTTCACACTTCCCTGGTGTTCCCAAGCTAACAAATTACATTTACATTCTTTACACCTGATCAGAAACCAGAGCAATAAAGGGCATTTATACATGCAGATTCTAGCCATTAACTCTGGCCTCAAAACAGTAGGCAGATTTCCTTAATCCAGGCATATCGACTCCAAATTTTGACATCAAAGACAGTCATAAAATGCTTGAGTTAGCTTTTTTACAGCAGAGAGCACTGTTGCATTTTTGCAGTTCAATATCCAACGTAGTCATTTCACATTTAAGAGAACAAACCTGTGGCTTACATTATTTACAAATGACAGAATTATCTACAAAATTCTATCTGGCTAGGCTGGTAGCCTTAACCTATCTTCACACATCTCCTCTCTGGAGAGCTCAAGCTGGTTTTTCAAGTGATCCTTGAGAAACGTTGCTTGAGAGGGTCAGGTGTATCTGAGTATACCTTATTCCATTCCCTGTCTTGAGAGCCCATCTGCATTGGCATTGCTAATCCTACTGCGGTGCTGCACTGACATATGCTTGCAACCCTAAGCTCCATCTTAGCAACTTGGCATTTTGCTGGCTGGCTCTGTTTAACCATGTTAGGGGGGTGTGATCTGTCACTACAGTGAATTTTCTTCCATACAGATAAGGCTGACATTTCTGCAGTGCCCAGACTATGGCTAGACATTCCTTTCCTACAGTTACATAGCATTCCTCCCTGGGTTGGAGCCTACGACTGAGATAAACCACTGGGTGCTCTTCTCCCTCTGAAGAAATCTGGCTAAGTACAGCGCCCACCCCATGGTTTGACGCATCCACATGCACAACAAATTCTTTGCTGTAATCTGGACTGGCTAACACAGGGGGTCCTCCCAAAACTTCTTTAAGCTTCTGGAATGCCTGATCACATGCTGTGGTCCACACTACCTTATCAGGCCTGTTTTTCCTTGTCAGGTCTGTGAGGGAAACAGCTATGGCACTATAACTGGAGAGAAACATAACGTAGTACCCTGCTGTCCCTAAGAATACCCTCATCTATGTTTTGGTAACAGGTGCAGGCCATGCCTGAATGGCTTCTACTTTGGCAGGTTCTGGCCTGATCTTACCACTCCCCACTGTATGTCCCAGGTAGGAGACCTCTGCCATACCCACCTGACATTTGCTCAGCTTAATGGTCAACCCTGCCCTCTGTAGTCTTCCCAGCACCTCCCTGACATGTTGAAGGTGCTCCTGCCATGAATGGCTGTAGATGGCAATATCATCTAGGTAAGCAAGGGCAAACCCTCCTGCTAGGATATGATCTACCAGCCTCTGGAAAGTCGCTGGCACATTTTTCATCCCAAAGGGCATCTTTGTGAGCACACACAAGCCAAAAGGAGTTACAAAGGCTGCCTCTCTTAAGCACTGGCATTCAAGGGCACCTGCCAGTAACCCTTGGTAAGCTCAGTGGTTGTAATATACTTAGCCCCACCCAGCTGCTCTAGAGCCTCATCTGTCCTAGGCATAGGATAAGCATCTGACTCTGTGTGACTATTTAATTTCCTGTAGTCCACACAGAACCTGGTGCTGCCATCCTTCTTTGGCACTAGCACCACTGGAGAGGCCCAACATTTCCAGTATCTCCTCTCTCAGAGCCTGTTTGACTCACTCAGATATCCACCTGGTGCTGCACCAGCTGGGTGCACCCTGGTTTCCCATTGAACATGTCCCCAAACTCCTGTAACACTGCTCGGATTTCTCAAACCTGGGTAGGAGATAGCTGCTGGGACATTGACACCTCAGTGGAAGGGGTAGCAGTCCGAGCCTCACCGAGATCATCAGTCAACAGATCTCTGACTCCTCCTGCAATCCACTGCAAATGCTCAGCACAAGGGCCTCCCTATCATGGTATGGTTGCATCATGTTAACATGGTACAATTTGTGCCCCTGCCTTCTGCCTAGCAGTTCCACCATGTAGTTAACATCACTTACCATTCTTACCACCTTGTAGGTTCCTTCCCAAGCTGCTTGTTGTGTCTGACAGGAATGAGAACCATTACCTGCTGCCCCACAGCATACTCTCTATCTTGAGCATTCCTGTCATCCCACACCTTTTTCTGCTATTGGGCTTCTGCCAGGTTCTCCTGGGCCAAGCCCATGAGTTCCCTGAGCCTTGTCCTGAGGTTTAGGACATATGCCACAACAGACTCCTTGTGAGATTCACACTCACCTTCCCACTCATCTCGAATTACATCTAGAGGTCCCCTCACCCTATGCCCATACAGCAACTCAAAGGGTGAAAAACCTGTGGATTCCTGGGGAAACCTCTCTGTAAGCAAACAGATGGGGCAAATTATTTGTCCCACTCCCTCTTAAACTGGTCTTTAAATGCGCATAGCATGGACTTGGGAGGTTCCCAACAAGACCATTAGTCTGGGGATGGTAGGGAGTGGTTTTCAGGTGCTTCACCCCACAGGACTTCCACAGACAAGCCAGCAGCTCTGACATGAAATTGGCACCTCTGTCAGTCAGTATTACTTTTGGGAAACCTACCCTGCTGAAAATCTCTAACAAAGCATTTACCACCTTTTCTGCCTCAATGGAGGACAGAGCCACTGCCTCAGGGTATCATGTAGCATAATCCACAACCACTAGGATATACTTTTTCCCTGTGGAAATTGGGGTACTCTGAGGCCCCACAATATCTATAGCTACCCTCTGAAATGGCTCCTCAATCGCAAGCAAAAGCATCAAAGGAGTTCTCACCTTGTCTCCTGCATTGTGTACCTTTTGGCACTGCTCACAGGTCCTGCAGTATCATGTTACATCTCTGGAAATTCCAGGCCAATAGAAGTTCTGCAGAATATGTCTTTGTACGTTTTATGCCCATATGACCTGCAAAGGGAATATCATGGGCTATGCCTAGGGGTGCCAGATGGTAGGCTCTAGGCAGCACCAACTGCTGTACCCTCTCACCTTCTAGCTCTCAGTCAGGGGTCCACTCTCTCTACAGTAGCCCTTTGTCCCAGTATACAGAGTCCCCCTTCCCTTGAGAATCCGCTGCCTCATTAGGTACCTGCCTCAGGCCTTGCAATGTAGGGTCTGAAAGTTGAGCCTGTCTCATCTCTCTTTGTAATCCTTCCCAGCTCTTCTTCCACAGGAAATCTGGCATCCTCTGACAGTGGTGCCTCACTGTCAGCCTGGGTACTACTACTACTCACCTTTACCTTTGCAGTCACTCTGTTCAAGGGAACATCAGTACCCACAAGCAGCTGTGGTTCACCATCAATCTCACTGCTACACAGTAGCTCCCTCCCTGAAGTAACCACCTCACCAGTCCTGACTGCAAGTATGTAGTCTGTCTGGGTCTCCCCCGGGCTCCAGACCCACATGCTTGTCTCCTAGCCTGACTGTGTGTAACTGCATAAACACATGGTACTGCCTCATCCAAATCCTTCCCTATCAGGACATCTGCAGGATGGTAGTTTAGTACCCTTGTTGTCTCAAGTCAGCCTACTGTTTGCATTTTGTCTTTCCCACTTACTGGCTCTCTCACCTTTTGTTCCCCATCTTGCCTCCATGGACATCTGTATGTTACATGGCCCCACTGATTGCATTCAAAACATTTAACCTTAGGTCCTGGACATGTACCTGGACTAGGGGCTTCCCCTGCTACAGGCAGATTCTGTTGCAGTCTGTGCTGCCCACCATGGGTTCCTTTAGACCCATGAGCAGTACTGGGGGTCCCTTTCCTATGCAGGAATGCCCTGCTTGCTAGGTATAGGTCTACCTTCTTCCCCAACTTGGCTGAAGTAGCACAATGACTATCAGTTAACCAGATCCTCATGTCCTCAGGCAAAGTGCTAAAGGCTTGTTCCCTCACCAAAAGCTCTGCCAGCCCTTCAAAAGTGGTAACCTGACATCCACTCACCCACCTATGAAAATAAGTGCTCAGTTCAGCAACATATTCACACACTTTCATCTGCCTTGCATCTTTGCTCACGAAACTTTTTCCTGTATGTTTCAGGTGTTAACTTAAAACATTCTAGCAAGCAGTGCTTAACAACAATGTAATTAAAACAGTCAATGTTAGACATTTTAGACAACACAGTTACAGCTTTACCATGGAGTAAGTCAGGAACCGTACCCAGAGCCTTTGGTCAACATTATACTGTTTACATACCCTCTCAAACATATGAATGAAACTATCAAAATTATTCCCCTCTTTAAACTGTAGTAGGAATTTACTGACCTTTTGTGCTTCTGGGGTCCAGTTACTCCCTTCCCCATTACCCCCATGACTCTGGCAAAGAGCATCTCCCTTTCATGCTGCCTCTGCTTCTCCTTTTCCTCAGTTTCCAGGAGTAGCAGTTTCTTATTCTCCTCAGCCTGCAGACGTCTCAGTCTCTCAGCTGCTTCTATTTCCAAATGCCAGGCCTACAACTTAAGTCTTTCTAGCTCCAGTTGTATTTTTAAGTCCTCTGCAGAAAGGTTGATCTGTCCATTCTCTGAGGTAGTACATCTCCACTGCCAGTCTGATCATCCTCCTTGTTGCTGTTTTCTGATGCAGCTGTGACCAAATCTGCAGTCATGTCTGCCTTAGTCAGGTTTCCATGCACCAGTCCCCTAGCCTGGCACATCTCGGCCAGTTGGCTCCTTGTCAGCTTTCTGTATTCCTCTGCTGACATGCTGCCTGCTCTCCCTGACTAAGCTAACAAAAGAAATAAAACAATTGTGATCTGAACTGAGTATTCACTGCATGGCTGATTAGAGTACAAAACACCTTCAGTGATCACTGTACACAAGCTACAGGAATTCATTCTACCCATACCACTACAAGCCAATTAGTATTTGCCAACCAATTAATATGTGGTGTGGATATCCGACCACTGCCAAACAATTAATATGTGATGCCCGTGCACTGGCCCAGCAATCAGGGAGCCTCAGTCCTCACCACTAACACCAGTGAGGGGCGTCCATATAGGCAAAAAGGATAATAAATACACACACAGTAAAGTACAATTTCCATAAAGAGCACAAAGATTACAGTCAGTCTGGGGCTGGTTTCTCCCTTTCTCTCTAGTTCCCCAATAATACTCCCCACTGGCACAGCTATAGGGTCCAGATCTCAGCCTAGTGGGCAAGCTAAAACCTCCAGCACCCTCTCTGTCCAACCAGTGCTTCATGTCCCTACCCAAGTAGCTGACACACACACACACACACACACACACACACACACACACTGAGATAAGAGTTATGTACAGCCACACAGACACTCCTGGAGAAGGCTGGCACAGTTTCTCCAGCTTTGTCACTTTTACCCAGACTGTACGGTAGTACCAGCTACCACCACCCACTAATAGCTACTCAAAGCCCTTCTGAAAGGGTGTCCAATTATTACTGTGCAATATTATTATCCAAATGGTAAGTGTGACTAAACAGTCAAGACTTATTAGAGTGACTTGGTACAGTATCACTATATATACATGCAATGTACTCTAGAGCTTATATTAACTCTACATAAAACAGCCACAGTTGAAAGGTTTTAAAATATTTTATAATAAATAAAAACACAAGACAATACTTCTTACTACACAGTGCTAGTCAAGAGTTCCGAGATCACAGAGAAATACTTAAACAGTAGCAAAAGTTCTGACACCACAGAAAAACAAACTAGTCTAATCTTCCTATTTCCTAGCTATATCTAAGAGAAAACACTGTTCTAAAATAAACGTACATAAAGAGCAAAACGGTGCTGGTGATGTTGGATGTTCTCAAGACAAAATGCTCATAGCTCTCTGATTCTCTCTTTAAATTGATAACACAGAGCTGCTTCACATGACATCATTCTTCACACTTCTCTGGTGTTCCCAGGCTAACAGAAACTACATTTACATTCTTTACACCTGGTTAGAAACCAGAGCAATAAAGGACATTTATACATACAAATTCTAGTCATTAACTCTGGCGTCAAAACAATAGGCAGAATTACTTCATCCAGACATATCCGCTCCAAAGTTTGACATCAAAGACTGTCATAAAATGCTTGACTTATCTTTCATACAGCAGAGTGCACTGTTGTTAGTTCTGCAGTTCAATATCCAATGCAGTCTTTTCACATTTAAGAGAACGAGTCTGTGGTTTACATTAATATTTACAAATGACAGAATTATCTACAAAATTCTATCTGGCAGGTTGGCGGCCTTTACCTATCTTTACACTAGGCATGAAAGTTAAGAGCTTGGGACACAAAACTCACTTTTTCTTAAGCTCTGCTAGAGTTGATTAACACTTTCAGGATGTGGAAGGTATCCTTAAGCTTTGGAAGCTGGCCAGCCGTTGTACGTTTAGCAGGATATAACCCATATAGCTAAGGCTACTGTAAAAATGATCATTCACACATTTACTTACATAACTGTACTTTTCGTATCACCTTCTTGGAATCAAACCTGGCCTAATGAATAAGCAGTCTGAAAGAATGAAGAAGGAAGAGTCTCTGTTGTAATTATAGCCATATTTCACTGAGGGTGGTTCAGTAGTGGGTGGGTTGAAAAAATCTAACAAATTAAGCAGTTACTGTACTTACACAAAAATCCACAAATCTGCTAGCTACAATGAAGCACCTTTTGGTGAATCTTTATTGCGGAGTTCCTATTCAGTGTTTTTCCCGCCTGGGATGTAATCTGCATTAGAGACAATTTCAGCCATTAACTTGTAATTCTAAAATGCTCTGCATTAAAACAGTATGAAGATGACAGACTGCATTAAGAGATTGCATTCAACAAAACTCTGTTTCCAGTAATAACAAATAACAGAGATTTCAGTGACCAATAATGTCATTTAAAAATACAAATAAACATTATCAGGGCTGGGTAGACAAAAACTATAAGATAATGGAGACATCTTTTCACAGGATCATAGGAGGTTACTAGGCTAATGGCCATAGAGTCTTTTCAGCCTAACCGTTCTTGCCTTAATTTTCCCAATTGATAAGAAAATTGGAACAAGGAAATCCAGCAAACCTCGTGCACAGGAAAAACAGTTTATTGCAACCTGGTTTAGCGCTTTCAACTAGAATTACTAGTCTTCATCAGAACCATACATATCCATACCTAACAAGTTTATATACCCTTATTAATTAAAAAAGGCGCCAAAACATTTAAAGGTATAATACATAAAATAGCTCACTAATAAACAATACATATAATATAATTATAAAAACGTCACAAAAAATCTTATTTAAATATACTTAGTTTTGAATACATATATAAAAAAATTTTTTTAAAAAAATTATTTAAAAAATTCATCATGTCAATGCATCATCTGTACATATACTACTAATTTGATATAAATATATGTGAATACATAAAGGTCCACACTTGTATACTGTAATAATATGTACATTCAGTAGTAAGTAAGATACACTTACAACATTATTGAGCTAATACCAAAAATGGTTTTATACTAATTGAATCATTAAGTCCAGGGGCCCTCGTAGCATCTAATATTATCTGCCATTTACTCTCTAACGCAGATAACTGCATTTTCCAATTTCCACTAAATATAGAACTTTGCAAATGGTCAATAATGGCAAAGCGGAAAGTATGGGCTTCCCCATGTTCAAGCAAATGCCTATACAATGCATTTTTATTATCTTTTTCAAAATGTTTCTTTAAATTCCTTTCCGTTTTGCCCACATAATAAGCAGAACAATGAATACATGTGGCTAAATATACCACTTTAGTGGAATTACAATTCCCTTTCCTAAACTTAATGAATGTATTATTATTGTCCCTTAGACTAATATTTTTAACCTCATTAATGTGCCTACACTGATTGCAGGAACCACATTTAGTGGTACCTGTAAGAATATCCCGTTGGTCACTGTCATATGTATTCCTTTCTAAGATTCTCTTTAAATTTGCTCCTGTCTTGTACACTACCTTTGGCAAAGATCCAACTATATGTTCAAGCCTAGAAGCCAGGATAATATCCCAATGTTGCTTTAATATGTCCATTATGACATTTGTATGTGGGGTAAAAGTCAAAACACACACCCTTCGGTAGATTTGATCTTCCTTTGCCTCTTTTTCAGAAATGGCAGAACATTTTCCTAACAACGGGGGATATTTAATACCCCATTCTTTTTGCACATATTTAGTAACATTGTTAACCATATGCAATGGATAACCTCTATCCAGGAATAATTTTTTAATATTAGCAATTTCAATAATCATAACATTTTTAGTAGAAGACATCCTCGCAGCACGGATACATTGTCCCTTAACTATGTTAGAGAAAATGTGGGGTGGATGACAGCTGGAAAAATACAAATAATCGTTGGAAAAAGTGGGTTTGCGGTATAGTTGTGAAGTAAACCTACTGGACCCCAATCCAATGAGGACATCCAAAAATGGGATATCACTGTTACTAATACTATGGGTGAATTTTAAAAAAATAGAAGAAGTATTGAGAAAGGCCATAAATTCATCCAACTTGTCGGCTGATTCTTTCCACAAAATAAAGATGTCATCCAGGTATCGTCCATAAAATTTAATGTCCGCATAATAAGGGCTTCGGAACAAAATCTCCTCCTCCCACTCGACCATTACCAGATTTGCAAATATCGGAGCGCATGAGGAACCCATGGCCACACCCTTGATTTGTTTAAAAAACTCCCCTTGGAACGTGATGTAATTGTGTTCCAAGACCAAACCCATCATGTCACATAATAAGCTTATCCTGTCCCAGCTGAATCCAGAATATTTACGTAGACTGTTGGAAAAATATTCCAATCCTAGTTGGTTAGGAATGCAGGAGAACAGGTCCACTACATCAATAGTGACCAGGGTAAGGTTGGTCTGCCAGTGGTCATGTGTGAGTTTTCCTAAAAAACTCCATGAATCCTTCAAAATATGCTTTAGCTGGTGGTCGATCCATTTGCCCAACTTGAAGGTTTTAGATCTAGACCCGGAAATAATTGGTCTGAAAGGAGGATTGTCCACAGATTTGTGAATTTTGGGGATCCCCACAATTTTCGCTAAAACCGGATGATCATTCTTCAAATAGGTATAAGTCTCGTTGGTAATTCTACTGTCAATGAGATATTCCTCTATAACCAAATCAATACGGTGATGACCTATATTAATCTGGTTAAGGGAAACTGTCTCATATACCTCAGTCTGATGTAAAATATCATATATCCTAGACACATAATCATCAGATGGTGTCTGGTTTCATTATGCGGACTTCCTTGTTCTTAACAATTTGCTTAAGACAATCTCTCTCAGCCTGGGTAAGATTACTCTGACAGGTTTTATACATGGACTGATGGTTGTTAATATCCCTGTGTAACCTATACAGGTCTTGACAAACCAATTTTTCAAAGTTGGCAATACTCGGATGGGCAACTGGAATGAATGCACTCTTCTTCTTCAACTTTTTACCCATTGTCTCACCTACAAGTTGATCCTGATCATTAAAATGAACTGCTAAATTTAAATCCCGACAATAGAATTTTATCTGTTTGATGTTATCCACTAAATTACTACGAGCCGTTGGGACAAATTTCATACCCTTACTCATAACTTTAATAAAATGTTCGTTTACCTCCATGTCAGTGTAATTGTAAACACTAAAGCCTTCATATGAGTAGAAAACACATACAGGCCCCTGTTGATGAACTGTGGTGTTCAAGTCATTCACCAAAGTGGAAGATTTCAATACTGCTGGGAGAACAGGAATCTCTTCCTCAGTCTGACCACTGACATGGGTGTAAAATACATTAACTACCTCCTGTAATGGCGACTGTACCTGTCGGGGTACTTGTTGGTTGAGGGTCCATCCCTCTGAAAATCCCGAGTGGGATAACTAAAATTTGCTCTACCCGGTCCTAGTTCGTTATGGCTCATTTTATCCTGATGTTTAGGCCAAACATACACCTGGCCAGTATTATATAAATTTAGATCTCTATCTAACTTTTTACTTTTTCTATCATAGATATTCTTGACTTTGCTGTCAGCCAATGTAAACTGTTTCTTGAACAAATCACTCCATGTATCATATTCAACATCCCCAACAATGATCTCATACAAATTTTCAAGTTGTTCTGCTAGCAAAGTGCATTTTTCTTTATGATGTTTTATGAGCAATTGCATGAATGAGCCCCCAAAACTATCAAAAAGTTCGTTAAATTCACGTTTGACAGCATCAGTATACACTAAACCCAATGGAAGTTTAAAAAAACGAATCCCTTTGGGAACAACCTTGTTCTCAAAACAACAGTTTAAATAATCAATGTCCATTTTACAGTTCTTATAGGCAAGAAGTTTCTTGCCAAATTCAAAAATAGTATCCTTAAAAGTGGTAATGTTAAAACCATTGGAATTAGTAACAGGAGCCACATTTTTTGTAACAAATTCATTACCCTGTTCATATAAGAACCGTTCCATTAATTCCCTTTCATTATACTTATCAGCCACCAACGCATGTTTAGGCCCCTTTGTACCTACTTAATTTTCCCAATTATCAATGCTCATGGGGTACAATGGCTTTGGTACATGCCTGTGACATAAGGCATCTACAAAGTAACACTTCCCATAAAGGCTACAGGTGACAAGCCAGAGGTAAATTTGTGATTACCCATCCATTGGTCCAAATTTCATTTGAGCAGGCTTAGGGAAGAGCTCGGTTTCACATGAATGGGGTGTCTGTTCTAGAGCTGTGGTAATCTGAGAAATTTACCTATCCCTACAACATGTTTTGTTTATGTCACACACAAGGTTTAGATTCTTAGAGCAGGTATTTCTAGTGTTGCTTGTTTTTCCAAATCTGTAGCAGATCCATCAGGACTGGATCAGAGAATGCCTTGTAGGTTAAGCATAGATAACTCCTCAATAGTGTGTAGGAGACTGAGTACAGGAACGGGGCTTTGAGGTGGTCAGTGTAGGACATATGTTTTGCACCCTGTATTCTGTTAGTGAGGAATCTCTGTGGCCACTCCAATTGTTGCAAATGCCTGGTCAGGTACATTCCAAAGGGTGCATTGTGCTCTATTATTGGTCTAATGAAGGCTTTGTATAGTGGGACTATGATCGCCTTAGATCTGGATGTCATGTTAGTACTTGTAAGTTGCATCATGTAGAAAGATAGTCTCACTACTTTAGACATGTGATGATCAAAGTTCAGGTTACTGTCAGTCTGATTTCCCAATACCCAGAAAATAAGCCTCTACATGTACTTCATAAAAATGTGCAAGATGTGTGGTGTTCAGGCAAAACATTAACCTATGATAACAAAAATTATAATTTCTGAACAGTACCCAAAGTAATTTGTAGGGCTGTTGAATAAGAAGCAGAAACATATCACTTTAATTGTGGAATCAGGTTCTGTACTCAGGACCATCCTATAAGTAGGATATCAAGCAGTAATATGACAGACATCTAATTTGTATTGCCTCTGGTAAACTTATATCAGGTTTTATTTGCAGTTATGTCAGTGCTGGTTTTGGGACAGGCTTTGGGATAAAGTTCTGCAAAGAAATTAGTTGTCATCAGGAGGGGGTCATTGTTGAAATTGAGAAAGCGTAGAAGATAGTTTCACAAAAGTAGAAAGCACAGAAAAAGCAGGAAAAGTAAAAATACTGGCAGTTCAGCAAAGCTGACTTATTTGTGTTAGTCAATAAGCTGGGCTGTTCTAGGTATTCTGACTGAGATCATTGGTTAATTTAAATTTGTATTGTTAGTGGGCTGCAGGTAGGAAGGTCATGAATGATGACAATATTCATTAAATAGATTGGGAAAGACGATAAAAATGGGAAAATTCCAACAATTTATTTGGATTGCCTTCCCATAATCTGATATCAGAGTATAGGCAAAGAGAAAGAAATAGAGGGGGGTCCTAAATGAAAGACCAGCACTGGTAGAGTTTTTAGTAGAATCTGGAACAGAAACTGCTATTAAAAAAGGAATAATTAGTAGAGCATATAAAATATTGCATGATAATTATAAGAATCAGTCAGCGGAGGTTAGAAAGGATTGGGAAGAAAGATTGGATAAATAATCCACAAAGAAACAATGATATATGTATGCCTCCCAAATATGCAACAAAATATAGAAAATTTTGGATTTTTGCTTGGAAATGTTTGCATAGATATTTTTATACCCCAAGTAGACTCCAGAAAATTTTTCCTCAGATAGACGGCAAATGTTGGAGGTGTGAGAGGAAAGAAAAATGTAATTGGGAACATATTTTCTGCTAGTGCAGTGATTTGACAGACTTTAAGGATTCCATGTGGGATGCACCGTCAGAGATGTTGGGTGGGCAGATTGGTTTGACGAGGGAGATAATTCCTCTGAGCTATGATACAGAACTGGAACTGCCTAGACATGGTAAGGCCTTGCTCTGTCCAATTATTGTGGCTGCCAAAAAGCAATTACTGGAAAATGGAAATCAAAATCGAAACCAACTGTATTAGATATAGTGAATGTAGTAACAAAGATACAACAGTTGGAAGTGAGATCTTTTTATAAAAGTAGGAGCAATCTACATAGGAAAAATGGGAATTGGAACAATACATACAGGGGAGGAATGAAGTTTAAAAGAAGGCAGGACTTAAATGAGCTATGTAATGTTTGACTAAAAATGATTGGGTAGATTATAAGTGATGTATAATGTTTGCAACTGGGAG
This sequence comes from Protopterus annectens, assembly GCF_019279795.1. Classification (NCBI taxonomy): domain Eukaryota; kingdom Metazoa; phylum Chordata; order Ceratodontiformes; family Protopteridae; genus Protopterus; species Protopterus annectens. The sequence goes on along the minus strand of NC_056727.1, from coordinate 714,798,987 downwards.
TGTGTCAGTATGGTTTGTGATGTGAAATGCTTGCAACTAGGATTGTGTTGGTGTGGTTTATTTTCATTTATATAAATGTATAATTGCTTATGTTGTAAACAATGGTTAAAGATTTTTCTTGTTTAAAAAAAGGAATAAGAATTGAATAATTTATGTAATGCTGCTTATGTTATGTGATATATAGCAATATATGTGAAACAATGTTTGTTAATTAACTTAGTACAGTTTGATTACTTTTGTATAAATGTAAATATGCCTATGACACACGTGATAATTCAATAAAGATATTCATTTAATAGATTGAACTCCCAGCTGGTTGTTCCAGATTGTAGAATGGCTATATGGAATGAATTGCTCTAGAAGGAAAACTAAAGGGAGAATTCTTAAAGGTTACCAAGAGGTGAACACAGTGTGTACACCTTGAATAAACTTTCTGAATGAATAGATAGCAAAAGCAGTGTGGTAGGGCTGTCTGTTCAGAAAAGTTACTCAAGGTATAAACATTGTGGACACCTCTTGACAACCTTTATGAATCCTCCCATAAGTCTCCACTTTCAGGAAATGCAAAGGTTCAGTCACATTCAGTAATCCAATAACTAAGTCTTTCCAATCCTGATACAAAAGCTCTGAGACCTGCCAGTTGTAATAAAGTACCCCACTGAGAGACTGTTACTCCACATTCTTATCCATGCTGCTGTCGGACAGCTTAATTGTAGAATTAAGTTCAATACTTAACAGGATCCTCCTTTGTAATGGCAGTCATTTAGTACAAATCCAGTGTGGGTAACTCCTGATAAATTGATATCAGATTTTCATTTCCTTCAGTGTTTGTAATAGATTTGTATCCGTTATCAGCTACAGTTTCTGCAGATGAGAACACTGATCTTAGACAGATTGCTGGCAGTGAAATGAGTGACACAGTCAAGGTGCTGCAGGGCACTTCAAAGCAGGAAATGCAGATAAAGCAGGAAAAAACTTACATAATGGAATGGAATGTTACCTGTCACCAGTGAACCAACAAACTAAATGAATAAATTCCTTGATATTAACATGGATAATTCCCACAAGAAATGCAGAGTGCAGAGCTATAATCAATGCAGATAAAAATGGCAGCTTCTTTGGCATTGAACTGGTATGAGGAGGATGGGTATCCTCAGTGGGGAGGGGCAGAATAGGACCATCGTATTCTTCAATCTCTTGGAGAAGTGGGCAGTGATACTCAAGGATGATCTTAGGGTGTCCATCCAAAAGTAACAACACATACAGTGAAAGCATTTTGGGCACTGTATGTCATAAATTTATAATTTTTGTGCTAGTCACAGTCAAAGAAACAGGCAACCTACACTAATTTAAAATGTCATACATATTTATATCCAAGTTTTCTGTAACGGACGAAGGTTGGCTCAGTAAGTTCACAGATAATGTGAAAGTAACAGCTTGTGTGCCTTCAATAAAGGATCAAATGAGTTTTTTTAAATAATTTAGATGGTTTGTTTAGATGGGCTCATTTAGGTTATATTGTGCTTAACACTTTGAAATGTAAGGTGATATATTTTTGGTAAATCAGCTCAGGTTAGCTATATTCTTTTGGTGCCACTGTTATAGGGAATGTGATAAAATGGTTAATTTGGGTGTGAGATTGGATGGTAAGCTAAATTTTGCAGAGCATGTTATCCATATCCTGAGACAGTGTTATTTTAAGAACTATGTTTAGAAATGCTACATAAATAAATTTTAGAATACGTTTTGGGACCCATTTATAAATCAATAGTAGTATCAGTAATTGTGTATGGTGTAGGTTTTTCTTCATACTCCATAAATGATATTACTAAGCTTGAAAAAGTTCAAATATGTATTATCAAAAATGTTATGCATGTCGGAAATCTAGAATGTGAGGAAAGACTGAAGAAACTGAATTTATATTCAAAATGGTTCAGAATTTAATGGAGGAGTTTAATTTGAGTATATAAAAATATAAGAAATTAATCTTTGAGTTGCACACTGGATACACCCCTTCTGGAATATGAAAGGTTAATCAGAAATAGCAAGTTGGTATTGGATTTAAAAAATGAGCTCACATTTAGGTAGATTTTCACGTACATGCAGGTAGAAGATCAAATATGTTAAGTGATGTAAGATTAGTAGAAATATTAAATTATTTTAAATGGAAATTAGATCAGTGGTATGGAGAAGTTTTTTTTACAATTCAGATGTGGAGATTGGCTACCGATAATCTATTTTCAGGTTGAGTAGCTGAAATTAAGACATTGAAGCAGTGAAAAAAACATTTCTCCACAAATGCGAATACTCTTCACCATTCTTGCTTTTGGATTTATGTTCCCAATAACATATTTTTGTTTTAAACTGTTCCTATATTTTCCTTTGTCATTCTATGTCATTGTTTGTGTCTTTCGGCTTTTCCCGGTTAGGGGTCGCCACAGCGGAACTCCGGTCTGCTAATGATTGGTAGTGGATTTTTATGTACCGGGTTACCAGCCCTGATGCACAACCTTCAACAAAGGCACGCCCCATTCACGTATGCCTCCACACAGAAGACGCTCTAGCTGAGAATCGAACGGGACAACGTCTTGCTATGAGGCGACATATAATCTCTTATTCTACTCCTTATTTTCATTATTTTTCCATCTGCTATTGTTTTGTATTTCATGAAATGGAGATGTTCTTACTGTTGGTCTTTCTTTCTCCTCTACATTTTTTCATACTTTTTCTTATGTATCTTAACCTTTATTATCCCTCTTTACTACTGCTTCTTCACCTTTCAGACTATATCCCTCTACATGATGCCATAACTGTTTCTCACTGCTTGATGTGCATGTGTTATACAGTGGATATAAAAAGTTTACACACCCCTGTTAAAATCCCAGGTTTTTATGATATAAAAAAATTGAGACCACAATAAATCACTTCAAAACTTTTCCCACCTTTAATGTGACCTATAACCTGTACAATTTAATTGAAAAACGAACAAATCTGTTGGGGGAAAAAATATAAATAAAAAAGTACAATATGCTCGTTGCATAAGTGTGCACACCCGTAAGCTAATACTTTGTTCTGTGTGCACACCCTTAAAGAAATACTTTGTTGAAGCACCTTTTGATTTAATTACAGCATTCAGTCTTCTTGGGTACACACCTGCCATCAATTAGAGACTCTGATTAACCCCAAATAAAGTTAAGCTGTCCAAGTAGATTTTTTCTGACATTTACTCAGTTACCTGCTACAGTAAAAGCCATGGTTCGCAGAGCGCTTACAAAGCATCAAAGGGATCTCATTGGTGATAGGTATCAGTCAGGACAAGGGTAGAAAAACATTTCGACAACATTGGATGCACCATGGAACACAGTGAAGACAGTCATCAAAAAGTGGAGAAAATATGGGTCAACAGTGATATTGCAAAGAACTGGATGTCCCTCCAAAAATGATGAAAGGACAAGATGAAAACTGGTCAGGGAGGCTGCCAAGAGACCTACAGCAACAATGAAGGAGCTGCAGGAATTTCTGGCAAGTACTGGTTGTGTACTACATGTGACAACAGTCTCCCATATTCTCCATATGTCTGGACTATGGGGTAGGGTTGCAAGATGCAAGCCTTTTTTTACACAGAAAAACATCCAGGCCCAGCTAAAATTTGCAAAACAATACATCAAGTCTCCCAAAAGCATGTTTGAAAACTGGTCAGGGAGGCTGCCAAGAGACCTACAGCAACAATGAAGGAGCTGCAGGAATTTCTGGCAAGTACTGGTTGTGTACTACATGTGACAACAGTCTCTCATATTCTCCATATGTCTGGACTATGGGGTAGGGTTGCAAGATGCAAGCCTTTTTTTACACAGAAAAACATCCAGGCCCAGCTAAAATCTGCAAAACAATACATCAAGTCTCCCAAAAGCATGTGGGAAAATGTGTTATGGTATGATGAGACCAAGGTTGAACTTTTTGACCACAATTCCAAAAGGTATGTTTGGTGCAAAAACAATACATGTTCTGTAGTCCTATCTCGCCTTCATTCTTACATATGGGTTCAGAGCCGATCCTGTGCTCCAACTCGGCCGATTACAAAGCTCGAAGTCTAGAAGTTGGCTTGTGGCAAGGTAGGTATCCCATAATGTACTAGTAACAATCCCCAGATCTCGTTTGCCACTCTACGAGTTCAGAAGTGTTCTCTTTCTTGGCCGTGGCTAAGTTGGAATATTTTTTATTCAAATATTTATAGTGCTCTTTTTTTTTTTTTTTTTTTTTTTTTTACTGTAATAGTTAGTTTAGTATTAATAGCTTACTGTTTTTAACTTGTACTAGTTAGTGTGTTTTTGAAGTTTTATTGCAAATGTTTGTTAATTGTTGGCTGTCGCTTCCGCAGGCCTTCCTTAGTGGTATCCCTTTATTTCTGTGTGCTAGTTATTGCTAATCTTTTCTTAGGCATAGGTCCATTTTTTTAGTTAGGACCTACTCTAGCCTTTGTCTGTTGCTTGTTATTCTCTATCTCACCTACCCTTCTGTTCAGGGCTAGGCCCGTTTAAGTTAGAGGACATTGTCCTCTTTCTTATCTTTCTAAGTTTATAATCTGTGATTGTTGTTGTGAAAAAAGTAGTATGTCTAAGTAAACTAAAGACCATACACCTTTGGGTTTCAAAAAATGCCTAAAATGTTCACAAAAAATGCCCCTGACTGGCATAATTGTGTTTATTGTTTGGGAGCCATACATCTACAGGAGACATGTACCTTTTGCCATTTTTTTAGTTCCCGGGTTCTCCAGGAAAGGAAGAACAAACTGATCTTGAAAGGTCTCCTTAAACCTTCCTTTGAGGAGGATTTAGCTAGATGTTCATCGTGCATACAGCTGCAGTCATAACAGATGGGTTCTCCTGCCGTCAGGCGGGTCCTCGGTCGGCCGAATTCCAAAGTCTAGGTCCGGCGTCGGTTGTCGTCGCTTCTTCCCTGATGTCAGTGCGACAGGGGTATAAAAGAACCAGCTGACGCCATTTTCTTCCGTCTTTCTTGCCGCGCGGTGCCCGAAGCAGAAGCGGTTTGCAAGTGCCGGTCAGCCAGCTCCTGAAATTACGAAAGTTTTGCAACCGAAGTCTTCTTGAAAGCTAAGTACCTCGTTGGGGAAACTTTTCTTGCCTCAGACCGATGTCAGACAAAGTTAATAATTGTATTTCATGTGGGAAGCAAATACCACATAAGGATTTCCATTCCCTCTGTATTCCTTGTTTAGGCCCAGACCACGACGTCTCGGTCTGTCGTTTTTGTGCTACATTCAACAAACGCACCATTAAGCGTCGGGCGGAGTTAGCCCAGCATTATTTTGCAAAAAATTTAACTATATTATGTCGTTGGATACTCAGACTCCAGTTTTGTCTAAAAAGCGCAAAGATAAGGACCAACACACGAGGTCCATGGCCTCTACTGACACCACGCCAAAGCAGACTACAGGTGGTCCGGTTCTCAGCGAGGTGCCTACGCAGCCCCTGACTACCAACGACACTTCATTGGCGGTGTCTTCTGTGCCCGAGGTCGCAGGCTCCTCGGCCCACACCCCGACTACAGATACCGAAGCCACTCTTGGTGGTGAATCTCAAAATGTGGACAGATCTGCCTCCTCTCAAGGTGTCTTCAAACCTTCCTCTTCTTTTTCCATCAAGGCTTTCACTAAGTCTAAAGCAGCCATGCATTCTAAGAGACAAGCTACACAGGGCCCATCTCCAGGCCCCATGCCTAAAAAACAGATACTTAAAATGGCTGAGGATTTAATTACTCTTATCAGGGGTTCTCAACCCCCCCCCCCCGGACAAAAGGCCCAGAGTGGAGGAAGAATCCCCCTCCTCTGATCAGGCCTCCATTATATCAGAGCACTCTGATGAACAGGAACATTCTTACTCCGCTTTTGAAGATTCTGATGCAGAGGAGTCCATTCCCTCTGTATCCCCCCCAGAGGATTACTCATTTGGGGAAACCTTGCATACCTTAAGGGAGCACTTCCACTGGGAAGGCCAAGAGTACTCCAATTCCAAGAAAAGGCTTAGGGAATTTCTCTTGCTACCTCAGCACAGGCCTCTGGCTATACCTCCTGTCTTGGACATACTAGATGATGTGTACTTGGAGGCCTGCCTTAACCCGGATTCTTTACCTCCAGCCCCAGTCAAGCCTGACAGGTACTACCGGGTTCCTGACTCACACCAATTTCTATACAAAAGCCATGCTGCTGACCCAGAAACTATCTCACAGGGCCCCTAGGGAATTAAGGCCTCCACTGCTAAAAATCCATTACCTTCCGAGAGAGATTCCAGATCCTTAGAAAGGTGGGGAAAAAAGGTATATACCTCGGCCACCTTAACCATGAGGGCATTAAACTGCCAGTTCCATATGCTAAAGTACCAACAGTTTCTATTATCACAATTGAGAAGTAAAATGTCACAACCTGAACAACCAGACTTGAAGGAGTTGCAGGATTTGATGCATAGTGCAGAACAAGTGGGTAAACATACCTTACAATGTGGTTTTGATGCTCTAGAGGCCTCATGTAGAGCTGCTGTTACAGGATCAGTTATACGTAGACATGCCTGGCTCAAGGAACAAACCTTACCAGATCATGTCAAAGCTAAATTACTAGATGCCCCTCTACAAAAGGATGTATTATTTGGTGCTAATGCTGAGGAGGTATTAAAGAAAATGGAGGAAAAGGCTAAATCAATGCAAACAGTGAAAGATTTTCTACAGGTACAACCCCCACGTTTCAGTAGAAATTGGCCTTCCAAAAATTGGTCCTTTCCAGCGACGGACAGACCTCAAAGAGCAGGGGCAGAGGGCAATCCCAAGGATCGTTTAGAGGCAGACAATGGCAAGCTCCTACACAGAGGTGGCGAGGATAGTTCGCAGCCATTCAGAAAGCAAGCCCAATGACTTTCCCTTTTGCATGCCAAGCAAGGCTCAAATGGCAGCACCCTTAGGTGGAAAACTGGCATTATTTTCAAAAAATTGGCATATTGTCACAAAAGACAAATGGATCCTGGACATTATAAACAGAGGCTACAGATTCCATTTTCACACCCTTCCAAAAATGAGAGGCATGCCAAACCTGCCACACAATCAAAGGGCAGAGGCACAAAGACAAATTTCAGATCTCATAGACATGAAAGCTATTCAAGAGGTACCTACTCACGAACAAGGTCATGGTTTTTATTCCAGACTATTCCTGGTACCAAGGAAGGGAAAAGACTGGAGACCTATTTTGGACCTATCCATCCTAAACACATTTTTACTCGTACCAAAATTCAAGATGCTCACTTTACAGCAGCTTCTTCCCATGCTGGGCAAGGAGTCTTGGCTGGTAACATTGGACCTCAAGGAGGCATACCTGCATGTCCCAATCAGACAAAATTGCAGAAGATACCTCAGATTTCTTGCAGGTTCAACCCATTATCAATTCTCTGCATTGCCCTTTGGCTTATCTACTGCACCCAGAGTATTCACGAAATGCCTGGCATCAGTAATTGCCTACTGCAGACTTCAAGGGATACAAATATACCCCTATTTGGACGACTGCCTGATCCAAGCGGACAGCAAGCACATACTTCTGAAACATCTGGCTTATGTAATAATGTTGTTGAATTCTCTGGGATACACAGTCAACAAAAGGAAATCAAGGCTAATACCCTCTCGGAAAATAATTTTCCTGGGTGCCAACTTGGACACAAACACCCAGATGGCCTACCTCACGCCAGAGAAGTGGGGGCAACTAACTCAATACTTCAGAATACTAGCAAGTTTCACCAGGCTGACTGCAAGGAAAATCCTGCAGGCTCTGGGATTCATGGCATCTTGCATCTTACTAATCCCATGTGCAAAGCTGCATATGAGGAAACTTCAATGGTACCTGAAAAACCTATGGTCTCAACACAGCCACAGTTTGGAAACAATAATCCCACTAATTCCATGTCTTCAAAAGGAATTTCTGTGGTGGGCTCAAGCATGCCAAACAAACACAGGTCTCCCATTCATCAAGCCTCAAGCAAATCAAGTCATCACAACAGATGCCTCGGACTACGCCTGGGGGGCGCACATGACAAATGGTCCCAAAAAGAAAAGCACCTTCACATCAATCAAAAGGAAATGCTAGCAGTAATAAATGCTATTATAGCTTTCAAAGACCTTCTGCATCCAGGTCAACTATTGATAAGGACAGACAACACCACAGTAATGTGGTACATAAACAAACAGGGAGGAACCCATTCATACCCCCTATGCAGGCTAGCCATGTCACTTTGGAACATGGCTCTGGACTTACAAGTCGACCTTCAAGCACAGTACTTGCCAGGCAAGGAAAACATGCTGGCAGACAACCTAAGCAGAAATATGACAGGTCCACACGAATGGAAGTTGCATCCTCAAGTTTTTACAGAGATAATTCAAGCATGGGGAAGGCCAGATATAGATCTCTTTGCCTCCCACAAAAATCACCAATTGACAAAATTCTGCTCAAGGGTTTTTCATCCAAAGGCCTGGAGAGTGGACGCTCTCTCTTTCAGTTGGACAACAATGACAGTTTATGCCTTCCCACCTCTTCCTCTGCTGCCCAAAGTTCTATTAAAAACTAGAGCAGACAGACCAAAGATGATTCTCATTGCTCCAGACTGGCCAAGACAACACTGGTACCCACTCCTGAGGAGCCTGACGCATTCCCCACCATGGACCCTGCCTCGAATGCCTCTTCTTCTGACTCAGCACAGCTTCAAAACTCTTCACAGTCAGCTGAAAACACTCAATTTAGCCGCATGGAAGATTCCTTAACATCACAACAGACCCTACTCTCCAAGGAGGTGCAGGATGTCATTTTGGAGGCCAGAAGACCGTCTACTAGGAAAGCTTACTCCGCAAAATGGAAACGGTTTTGTGTCTGGAATGAGAAAAAGGGCCAGAATCCTGGAAAACTGAATTTACCTCAAATATTACAGTATCTAGCTGAGCTGCTAAGCAGTGGACTTTCATTCTTCTCCATCAAAATCCATGCCTCAGCCATTTCTGCAGAATACAACACTGATCCACCTTTATTCTCTCACCCTCTCTTAAGACGGTTCCTCAGAGGGGCTAATAATCTAAAACCCCCAAGGAAACAACCAATACCTGCTTGGGATCTCAATTTCATTCTAGAAAAGCTGACCTTGCCTCCTTTTGAGCTAGCTGCCTCAACAGATTTGCAATATTTGTCCTGGAAAACAGCTTTCCTTCTGGCTATTACCTCAGCTCGTAGGGTATTGGAACTACAAGCTTTCATGGCTGTGCAGCCTTTTATCATCTTCCATCAGGACAGAGTTTCCTTACGATCCAACCCGTCCTTTATGCCAAAAGTGGTATCCAGGGTAGCTTTGAATCAGGCTATACACTTGCCTACCTTTTATCCTAATCCTCAAAACAAAGGGGAGAGATTACTACATTCCTTGGACATCCACAGACAACTGCATTATTATTTGACAGAACAAAGCCTTTCAGAAAATCAGAACAGCTCTTTGTGTCCTATGCTATAGGAGCTCAAGGGAAGCCAATTTCCAAACAGACACTCTCAAAATGGATAGCCCACTGCATACGTTTTTGTTATTCTTTTCATGGCAAAACTGTACCTACAGGCATCAGATCTCACTCCACAAGGGCCACGGCTACCTCTGCAGCTTTCCTCAGAGGAGTTCCTACCAAAGATATTTTGGAAGCAGCCACTTGGAGTTCTGTGCATACCTTCTCCAAGCACTACCACCTTCCATTATACTCCAAATCTAGAGCAGGCTTTGCCACTGCAGTCTTGCAGGGCATTCTGGCTCCTTCTAGTTCCACCTAGTGCCTACCACCCCTTTCTTAGCTTTGGGATTCTACCCATCTGTTATGACTGCAGCTGTATGCATGATGAACATAGTACAGTTTTGTACCTACCATAAATGTAGATGTTTAAGTGCTAATACAGCTGCAGTCCAGGTTTCCCTCCCTTCTTCCCTCTTGGGACAGGCCTATTGGCTAACACCTCCTCATACAACCTGATTGGGGTATTCATGCATGATGTATTTGCTTGCACTACTGTATTTTGATTATATGGCATAGCTTTATTACACAAATTTATGTATTGCCTTCCTTCTTGGGGGCACCTGACATCTGGGGCAAGAAAAACTGAAGAAAATGGCGTCGGCTGGTTCTTTTATACCCCTGTCACACTGACATCAGGGAAGAAGCGACGACAACCGACGCCGGACCTAGACTTTGGAATTCGGCCAACCGAGGATTCGCCTGATGGCAGGAGAACCCATCTGTTATGACTGCAGCTGTATTAGCACTCGAACATCTACATTTATAGTAGGTACAAAACTGTACTTTCTTCCTCTTCTCACTCCAGGTCTTCCTCTTCTAAAAAAGAGAAGGTCAAGTCAGTAAAAAGACAGGCTCCTACACAGACTGCTAAATCAAGACCTCCAGAGAAAGTTGCCAAAATTGACAAACCTTCTAGCTCTTCGGCTCCTCTGCCTTTGGAGCCAGTTGAAGTTATTGATATAGACCTTCCAGTTTTGGCACCAAGTTTTTCGGAGCCGAAAGCTGAATCCATACCTCGGAGCCGGTCAAAAGACTTGCCCGACACTTAGATCTCTAATTTTGCAGAGATGTCAATCCCCTACCTTGTCTTCCAAATCTTCCAGGAGCCTTTCTGGGGAGGATGTTGAGAGCATGGTGTTTAGACTTTAAGTTGTCGGCGCTAGCAGATTTGTTGTTAGCTCCGACCCAATCAGTTCCGGAGCTGTCCAAGGCCATATTTCCTGCTTCTGTTCCTCCTCCGAGCCATACCGGTCTTTCACAGCCAGATCGGTCAGTGCAGTTTGTTGTGGAACTGTCAATTCCAGCATCCCAAGTGGCTTTCTTGGAGCAGGGTTCCACTCTTGACGTGTTTGGTGCCGTTCCTGGTGTCTAGGAGCCGAAGCTCACCAGTCTGCCTCGATGGGGATGCTCGGACCCAAACAACTTCAGTTCTGAGCCTACCTCTCTGTGCATCGGCTCAGGTGAGCTCAGATCCTACATCTGTCCTGAAGCCATTCCCTTCTGAGCCAGGGACGACTACCGCTTCTTCGTAACTGGTGGTGTCCACTGAGCCGAGGGGATCTGCCTTTGAGATGATGAGCATGCTATCTAGATCTTCAGCTCCACAGAAGGGTACCAATGTTCTTCCCACTCAAGCTCTGACCTGTCTCAGCACTATCCCTTTCTCATGACAGCAGAGACCCGCACCCTCAGGAGCCCCCCGTGGGTGGCCCCTAGTCTTCCGAGACCTCTCCAGAATACCCTTCTGAGGAGCCTCCTTGGAGGAAAACTTGCAAGAGGAAGCATGTAGACTCTCCTGAGAGTCCATCACCTCTGACACTGACCTCGAGGAGTCAGAAGGGTCCTCTAGGTTGTCCTCTGATATCTCCTTCGTAGATATACTAGAGATCCTGAAACAGGCAGCTGGCCCACCATCACCCCTCTGATGTGAGGAGTCAGTGTATCTAAAGGCTTTCAGGTCTCAACTTTCAGCCTCTGGGGTATCTCTTCGATGAGTTGTTAGATTTGGTGAGTCGAAAGGTGTGGGGAAACTCCTGACACCGTGGAACTAGTCTCCAGAAGCCCAAACAAATTTCTTTCAGCTCCTAGCGAAAAATAGTTTCTTACCAAAGGTGTGCCTGTAGATGCCATGGTGGTGGCAGCAGCCACAAAGAAGGAACTAGTGGAGACTTCCTCATCTGTCCACCCATCGAACAAAGAGTCTCCAACGATGGACAGATACGGGAAGAGTATTTATTTTTTCTTCAGCGGCTTTTACACTCAGATCGCTGAATTACCTCATCCATTTCACTGTGCTTCAAAGAGATCTCCTAAAAAGCTAGGAGATGCTCTCCAAGGTACTTTAACTGAAGGAGTCCCTGAGAAGGTTACTGCTCAGTTGTCCACCTTAAACTCTATTGTAAACTCCTCCATGAGGCTGATATCTTGCACAACAGATGGAGCGAGCAGGGCAGCGGATTCAGGAGTTTCCCTTAGGAGATGCTCTTGGATGCGCTTATGTAACTGTGCGGAGCCCTTCAAGTCTACATTTACCAACACCCCCTTTGACTGTTCCTCTCTGTTTGGATCAAAGGTAAAAGACTCACTCACCAGATGCGAGCAGGAAGGGAAGACTCTCTCTGCCGTGGGAGTACATTTTTCCATCCTTTCTAGGTCATACCCTAAAGGTCAGAGAGGTGGAAAAATGTGGTTCAAGAAATCTCAGATTTTTCCCAGACGCACCAGGTGATTCCTTCTCCAGAGGCAGAGGAGGAGGAAATAGTAGTAGACATCACCCTAGAGGCAGGGAGGGGTCCGCAAAACCAGGGTGACCGCTATTCCTTTCGTGGACATCCCTATCAGCACTCCTGAAGTGGGGCCTGACTGCGCTTCTCTGGAGCCAGTCGGGGGCTGCTTATCTTTGTACCCAGAAGCCTGGCATGACATCACACAAGACAAGTGGGTGCAAAGAATAATTTCCAGAGGATAATACATACCCTTCTCTTTTCCACCTCATCTAACCAAGAGAATCCCAGATGTTCCGCCCAATCACAGGGATCAAGCAACTGTAGAAGTCCAAAAGTTGCTTCAGAAGAGTCATCCAGACCAGATAGGATTTGGAACTTACTCCAGATTCTTTTTAGTGCCAAAACGAACAGGGGACTAGCGGCCCATTTTGGATCTCAGCAAGTTAAACGAATCAGTGAAGAAGTCCAAGTTCCGAATGGTAACACTGCAGTCTATAATTCCTCTGTTAGGGAAAGACAATTGAATGTGCTGCATAGACCTCCATGATGCATACTACCACATAAAAATGGACAAAGCATCAAGGAGTCATTTACGCTTCCAGATGGGAGCCAGTCATTACTAATTTTGTGCTCAGCCCTTTGGTCTCACCACAGCCCCCAGGGTGTTCACCAAATGCATGGTGGTAGTAACAGCTCACTTGAGACGTCTTGGATTCTAAGTGTTTCCATACCTGGACGATTGGCTCTTGACTGCCACCACCAGGCACCTACTTCTATAAGCCAGGGATTCAACCATCCGAGTCTGCACTCAGCTAGGCATCACTATAAATTGAGAAAAGTCTGTCTTGTCACCCTCTCAATATGTGACTTTTATAGGCGCAGAAATAGTCGCAATGATGGCTTGACTTCCTTCAGAGTGCAAATCTAAGACAACAAATATACAGCCTGCTTCCCCAACACAAAGTCAAAGCGAAGACAGTACTCAAACTCATGGGAACCATGGCCTCTACTCTAACTCTAGTTCCGCTAGCCAGACTACATATGAGAATTCTACAATGGCTACTCTTTTCCCAATGGTCTCTTCAGCAACTGCCTCTGTCTCATCCCATATTATTAACGGACTCTTGCAACTCAACTAACAATAGGGAGACCATTCATTCCTCACCAACCCGTTGCTACTGTGACCACGGATGCCTCCCAGATAGGGAGGGATGGGCATTATCTAGGAAGGACAGTCCAAGGCACATGGCAAGAACACGATGCTCACTTGCATATCCATGTTCTAGAGATGAGAGCAGTGCTACTAGCATTGCAAGCACTTCACAACTTTCTTCCTCTAGGGACAATGGATAAATAGCAATCCAATCAGACAATATGTCAGTGGTATGGTATATAAACAAACAAGGTGGAACCAGATCCTACCTCCTATGTTGAGAGGCTCTGCATGTTTAGCAGTGGGTGATATCTTCCCAACGCTTTCTAGTTGCAACACATATCAGAACCAGTGTGGTAGCTGAAGCTCAGCAGGGCAATCTTGATTCCTCACGGATGGTCTCTGAATCAGAAAGTCGCGGAACAGATTTTCCACAAATGGGGACAGCCTTGCTGCAATCTGTTTGCCACCCCAATTAACACCAAATGTAGCAGCTACTTCACCCTTATCCCCCCCCCTGGGGGGAGGGGGGGGAGACAGAGAGACGCACTTGTCCACAATTGGCCCTCGGGACTTCTATATGCTTTTCCTCCCTTTCCACTAATATCGTAAGTCATCCAGAAATAAAATATTTTGGGAAGCAGAATGATTATCATCACTCCTTACTGGTCTCGTCAGATTTGGTTCCCCTTTCTTGGGCCTCACCTTCTGGATGATCCATGGACTCTGGACCCAGTACCAGACCTTTTGACACACAGGTCAGGCATGTTCCATCCCTGTCTCCACACCCTCAACTTGACAGAGTGGCTGCTCCACTTCATCCCTAGTCAGGCTTATTGATTTCTCCCCTGCGGTTACACACATCCTGATGTCTTCTCATAAATCTTCTATGAGAAAATTGTACGCTAGCAAATGGAAAAGATTTTCTCTCTGGGCACAAGCTAAGAACATAGATCCATACACAGCCTCCATTCTCTTAGTGTTAGAATTTCTAACCAAACATTTTCATCAGGGATCAGCTGCTGCTGCAATCAAAGTTCAATTAGCAGCTATCTCCAGTTTTCATTTGGGGCAGCATGAACCTAATCTTATGACTCACAGATTGTGTAAATCATTTTAAAAGGCACTACCTTACTAAGACCTCCTTTTCAGGAACCTATATCTCCCTGGGATCTAAATTTTGTCTTTCAAAACTTACCTCACCGCCTTTTGAACCTTCACATACATGTGATTTAAAGTTCCTTTCATGGAAGACCATTTTTCTGGTAGCCATTACGTCCACCAGAAGAGTGTCAGAGCTGCAAGCACTCTGTCAAATCTCCTTACTTGATATTTCATAGTGGCAGAGTTTCCCTTCGCACTAACTCTTCCTTCATCCCCAAGATTTGTTCACAATCAAATATTAATCAAACTGTTGAACTGCCAGTCTTTTTTTCCAAATCATACAAACAAAGTGGAATATAAGTCCATTTCGGAGGAGGACAGAGCTCTGCACTCCACCAAAATGGCCACTCCTAAGTCAGTCACAAATATGCTTCTATGCGCCCTACTCTCCCATGCTACGGGCCCGCGCTAGAGGGACGTCACTGGACAGGGAGGACGCCACCTAGAGGCAGAGGGCTCCCAGAAGAACGGTCGTCCAGGGAACCTTTCCTGACTGAACGCAGCAGCCCAGAGCAAGGGAGGGCCGAGCTCTCTACTCTGAGGCAGTAACATCGACCGCTGGGTTTCTCCAAATCATATCCAGGGAATGTCGCATTCCCTTGTTCTACTCCAGGTTCTTTTTTGCCAAAAAAAAGGGGGGAACTAAGACCAATCTCTCTCCTGAATCTGGCAGTCCCCAAAGAAAAATTCGAATGGTCACTCATGGACAGGCGCCCAGGAGGTTTCTCCCGCCTCGCTGGGGGGCCAGTCACTACCAGTTCCGGTCCTCCTTCCCTTCTCACTCACCCCCACTTTCCCTACCTGGGACTGGCCACTCTTTACCCCCAACAAGGCATCTACAAGGAGTTTACGAGCCCTTCCTCGGCGGACAGAATTTCTGAATCTGCAGCTCCAGGTGCGGCCATTAGGGTCCATGGCTTCCCGATAGCTCTTCTTCCTCTTGCCAGGCTCAATATGCGATTCTACAGTGGGCGCTCTTAGTACAGTGGTCCATCTTGCTCTCCCCATGTAAGCAAGGGAACAAGGTCTTACCCTCTTTGTCGAGGGCCATGAGAGTTTGGGAATGGGAACCCCTTCATGCGATCTTGCCTCCCCTCAAACACCTCTGGTTCCCCTTCCTAAGGTCTCACTCTGTGATCCCTCCTGGATTCTCTGTTTATTTCCTTGCAAAATTTCAATTTGGGCAAGCCAATTCAAAGTCCTTTGGCTCAGCGGTGCTCGAATATCCTTCCATGATGGCCGCCCAAGATTCAGGTAGCTGGGGACTCTGTCCATAGTTGCAGAGACAATGAATATCTAATTTCATCAACTTGATGTACACAGACAGTTAAGGTTTTATCTACATAGAACCAAAAAGTTTAGGAGATCAGACCAATTATTTATATCCTTTCTGGACACTAGAAAAGGAATGCCAGTTTCGAAGATAATGTTATCAAACTGGATTTCAAATTGCATATCTTTTATTTACTCTTCTAATGGTGAAGAACTCCCATTTAAAATTAAAGCTCATTCCACCAGATCTATATCCACATCTGCTTCTTTTCAAGCCAGAATTCCAATGGGCAGTATATGTGCAGCAATAACTTGGGCTACCCCTCATACCTTTATTACTCATTACAAGTTGGACTTGGCCTCCAGGGGTAGAGCCTCCTTTGGTTCCACTGTTCTTAGGAGTATATTCCCGTGAGCCACCCAAGAAAAAGGTGCCCGGGATGCTGTCCCATATGTAAGAATGAAGGCGAGATAGGACTACAGAACATAAAGATGTTATGTACTCACCATAACGTTTCATATTTGTAGTCCATCTTGCCCTTCATTCTTACGACCCCACCCACCTACCCCGTCCATGTATCCTTGGAGGATCTGAGGACAAGATAATGTCCATCTTCCTTAGAGCTGGAGACCTTTCATCTTTATTTTTCCTTGTAGAAATACTTAGACAGCAGCAAACAAGATCTGGGGATTGTTACTAGTGCATTGTGGGATAACTACCTTGCCACAAGCCAACTTAGAGACTTCGAGCTTTGTAATCGGTCAAGTTGGAGCCGAGGATTGGCTCCGAATCCATATGTAAGAATGAAGGGCGAGATGGACTACAAACATGGAATGTTATGGTGAGTACATCATTTTTGCATAACCAAAAGAATACCATCCCCATGGTGAAGCATGGTGGTGGTAGTATTATGCTTTGGAGTTGCTTTTCTTCAGCTGGAACTGGAGCTTTAGTCAAGGTGGAAGGAATTAACAGTTCCAAACACCAGTCACTTTTGGCCCAAAACCTTCAGGCATCTGCTAGAAAGCTGGAGATGAAGAGGAATTTCACCTTTCAAAACGAAAATGACCCCAAGCATACATCCAAATCAACAAAAGAATGGCTTTACCAGAAGAAAATTAAAGTTTTGGAATGGCCCAGCCAGAGCTCAGACCTAAATCCAATAGAAAATCTGTGGGGTGACCTGAAGAGGGCTGTGCACAAGAGGTGCCTTATCAATCTGACAGATTTGGAGCGCTTTTGCAAGGAACAGTGGGCAAATATTGTCAAGTGAAGATGTGCCATGCTAATAGAGTTCTACCCAAGAAGACTGAATGCTTTAATTAAATCAAAAGGTGCTTCAACAAAGTATTAGTTGAAGGGTGCGCACACGCAATAAAGTAATAGTTGAAGGGTGTGCACACTTATCCAACCAACGTACTGTTTTTTATTTTTTAGATTTTTCCCCCTAACAATTTTTATTTTTCAATTGAATTGTGCAGGTTATAGGTCACATTAAAGGTGGGAAAAGTTTTGAAATTATTGTGGTCTCATTTTTTTATATCATAAAAAAACTGGCATTTTAACAGGGGTGTGTAAACTTTTTATATCCACTGTATATACATGTAACCTTAGTACTGCTGTTTTACCTTATATTATTCTTAGGCTGGTCTTCTCTGTATTTAGTCAGTTGTTTTTATGCCTTTTTTTTTTTTTAATAGGAGTTGTATTATCTGTTCTAGTTTGACTATTTTTGCTTCATTTTCATAATGCTTGTATACTTTTGGGAACTTTTCTCCCCGGACGGTCAAAGAAAATGGTACTGCCCAGCTGGAAAACTCAGATAGCAATGCAAAATAAAAAAATGTTTTTTTTTTTTTGTCACAGTAAGAATAATATGGATTTTTAAAGTCAGACATGTATTCCTTCATGTGCAAATATAGGAAACAGATTCTGATTCCACTACTCTGTTCACTGCTGTTGATGATAATGTCATTTGGAATCAGAAATCCCTGAAGTAACTGTTGCATTAGAATCTGTCATTGAAGAAGACCTCAAATGTATGATATGCTGGCGATAACAGAGGTTGTGCAGCACTAACAAGAATGGTAACCGTGCCTGTTAAAGTGTGTATAGTTCTTAAGCAGGAAACTGCACTGGATCTTTGGGATACTCACAGATTGCTTACTTGATTTCTTGATAACCTTATTTTGTATGTCTAATAAAGGTTGTTTAGTTTGTGTTTCTAGATGGATTAAGAACTTTGAGAAGGTGATACTAAGACAAATGAAGAAATAATCATTTATTAGCTTTAAAGTTATCTGATTCTTATAATTTAAATTCTGTATCTTGGTTACAGCATTAGAAGACATTGGACTGTCCTTGTCATTGCAATCAACCACATCTTTATCTTGAGTAAAACAGAGAAGAAATTAAGGAACATTTTTTTCAATTGTTAAATATTATGTAGCTAAGAACTGGATTAGTACAGATAAATGATTATACAGTAAATGGAAAACTTTCCAGATATTAAATCAATGAAAAATATTTTACATAAATGTCATAAATGCGTAAGTACATTTCTTAAACTATGGGATGCTTTCATAAATGTTTTATTGAAGTTACAGTTCTCTGAAGTTTTTAGTTTAACCTAGCACCTGGTTTATTTGGGTTTCCAAACTATACGATGATGTTCTTGCAATCACAGATTTTTAAGCATACATTTGAGGAATTGCATATATTAAACTGTACACACTATTATCTTTATTAATGTTTTCATATGTCTGTTTTATTTTTGTTTGATTATATGGTAGTTGTGTGTTACTCTGTGTAGACATTTATGGAAAAAAAGTTTAATGCATTTGTTTATAAAGGAATGGTAACTGCCAGTTAAAGCAAAACTAAGAAACCATGGCTACAGATCAGTAAAGGTATCTCTACATGACAGAGAGGGAATAACAGTGAGGAAGAAAGTTATTTTATTCAGAGTTAAGTTCATGGGCTGAAAAGCACATCAACATTTTAGAAATTCTGAGATTAGCAGAGCTGAAGATAGTTTGTTCTTAAAGGAGAAGAAGTAAATTAGAAAAAGTAGGTAAGGGCTGAAAATAACAGATGATGAACACAAATAGAAATATTTGACAGGTGGAAGGCTTGGATAAAATAGAATATGTGTAATCAGTGCTTGCTGTGAAGCACAGTGAGAAATGCAAACAGTTGTAATGGGTGCCATATTAAAAAAAAAAAAAGAAATAATACAGTTTGAAAATATAAAGTGGACAGCTTGGGAGATATAGTGAAATATTTTCACTTAAAGGATGGTTTAGGATTGGAGTAGCCTTCCTTAAGAGGTGAAGGATTAAGACCATCAAAGATTTAATTCAAGAATGCTTATGAAAGAAGCCCAGCTGTATAGCCCAGAAAGGTAAAGTCCTGACCATGATCTAGATGACCTAGGTGACTTGGGTGCTAGAGAAACATGTTCATAGGTGTGTACTAGGCTAATGGCCCTGGGGCCTTTACAAGCCTAGCCCATAGGATTACCCTGGCATCATGCAGGGAGTTGAGGGAGGGTGGGAGTGACTGGTCATTGCTTTCTTCCCTTTCCTGTAGGAAGAGTTGGCTCGGTGGTTATGGTCAATGACTGCATTCACATCCAGCAAGTGGAGGCTTGCTGGTAACAGAAATTCACCATAGACTGAGGATGTGGGCTGGGTCTACCAAGCTGGTGATGGTAGCTCTTGAAATGTAATGGTTGTAGCACACTAATACTAGGGGAGGGTGTAGTAGGACCCCTTGGCTCTGTCAGCCACTGGTGGTAGGGTCATCGCTATATACAGAAAAGCTCTGCCATCATCTTGGATGACAGCTTCACTGGAGGCTCTCTGAATGTGGGAGTAGCAGTTCAAGGAAATGATGAGCCAGTTGGTGGAAAAAAGATTCTCAATCTGTCAGTCATGGTTCCCAGAATGGCAGTCTAAGCCATTCAATGGACAAATGACTGAAGGTGAAGGCTAATGGTGTGTGGACTCTAGACAGTCTAGAACAAACAACTTCCATTCCTTCTTTCCTGTGCTCAACTCTCCCTTGAGTCATTGTCATATTGTTACTGATGGGGAATGATTAGGACCCAAGACAAATTGGAGAGAGGCTGACTGTTTGTAGGTAGTAAAGGGAAAATAGCCTAAAAGAGAAAAATGTAATAAAGTTGTTACGGTGCGGAGAAAAAAAAATTGCAGTTTACCCCTGGCAGGTATGGGTTGACCAAACAGACCAATCAATTCTTTGTTGCTTCTAAAATGTGTTTATCTGTAAGTGCGGATTTTGGCATTGAGAGCTGTTGAGTTGCAGGTGAAGAAGCTATAGTAGGGTAACAAGAGGTGCAGAACTTAAACTGGATAGGAAAGGTGTGAAAATGGTCTGTAGTTCTTTTCATGTGGACATACTTCTGTGCCTGTTTGACTTAATTCCTTTGGTAGCACAAGTGCAGCTGGGTGGATACCTTCTGGTATAAGGATGCAAGTCAGACACACCTCTCAACTGTCCCTATTTTGGCAGACTGTTACTATTTTCAGGCCTGAATTAAGATGGTTCTATTTTTGGAAGCATGTCCCTATTTTCAGGCTTGATTTACTCTATTATTCAATTTTTTGGATCCCCCCTCATCACATGCGATTTTTGTAGCTGTCTAGTATGCAGAAAAACATACTATATGACAATCATACTAGTGGCAATGATAATTTAATGAGAGAGGGCACACATCTTACAACTTCTTTTTTTTTTCTGAAGCAAAATAAATGACCTTATGTGGTAGAATTTTGCAATATATTTTATTAAAGTCTACAGATTTTACACTATCTCTTTGATAATGTGCTTCTCTTTTTCCATGTTTTTTGTCACTCATTCCTACTGGAAGCGGGGAGAGTTGTGTGCTATTTGGTATGTAAAGTTTATGCTAATTAGATGTTTAGATTGTTAGCTGGATGATCCCATTTTTAGTGTGTGCTGGTTGAAAGGTAAAAAGTCAGAGGTAGATGCCTATGAAAGATACTGACATTTTGTAAGTTAATGTAGGTTTGCATTCTCAGACTGTACACGTGAAATGAGGAACTACTTGTATAACTGTAAAATTCCTCTTACTGTTAAGTTTTGCTTAAATTTTTGGTGAATTTGGAAGGTATTAAATGCTCTTTACAATAACAGTGTCAATATTTATATAAAATACATTGGCTATGAAGATGTTTATTTTCATAAATGTAAACAGAAAGGAGTGTAAAAGAATGATTCAGCATAATGTGTTATCACGGTCTGTATGGTGCTCTAGTGCCCATTGATGTGCATTTGTACTTCAAAAGAGTAGTGTTTTGTTCACAGCTGCTATCTGACAACATTTGAATTATTTTAACATTTATTCTGTTTTGCAGAATTTATACCCCATTCACTGAAGACACAAATTCAGTTGGTGAACGCCTTCTGAATTCCATTTTGAATACACTCATCATGATCAGTGTCATTGTTGTGATGACAGTAATTCTTGTTATGCTATACAAGTACCGCTGCTACAAGGTAAGGAGTGAAAACATTTTAACTCTGTATCAGACAAATTCAAGGTCTTCTAATCTGTGGCTTTTCAGTTTAGTATTAAATAAAACTTTTAATAAATCATGTTAAAGCTGGAACATGAAGATATTTCTTATCTAAATGTTCTTTGTGGTATGACATTGGTGGTGTTTGGTTACCGCATTTCATTTGTTTCCTGTTAAATGTAGTATCTCAGAGGACTTAATACTTACACAGTGTGGTCCCAGAATGTATGTGCTTTTAAATAAAGCTATCAGGCTGTATGGACAAAAGATGCACATCTCCATTAATGATAATAAGTCACTCTGCCATATCCTTGAGGTCAAGAAAAAAGTGTACTCCTAAGGTGACACTGTGTAATATTGAAAGTCATCAATACTGTTGCAGAAGCCTGTCTAAAGATATACAGACTAAGGCTTAAATTCTACTAAATTACTAAACTCGAAGCTTTTTCAAGGGTGCATTATTTTGGTGTAATGAAGGGTGGAGTCTTTATGCTTTCATCTCCGGTTTCTGAAACCATTCGACTTGATACTTAATGTCTTAAAAATTTAATCTGGATCAGAACTTTGTTCTATGTTAGTGATATAGCTGTTGTGTTTATGCATGTACTAATTCCATCTCATTAGTTTTAAAGTAACATGTGTATTCTGAGTGAGTACAGCTACACAAATATAGACTGATACATCCTGCTACATTGAGATTATTCTAGCATTATTATTGTTTTGCTGATTTATGGCTCATTGATGTTTATGAAGTGTTATGATCCTTTGCATCCTAGGGCCATATATCTCCCTGAACCTCTGTTGTAGTATATAGTTGGATCTTTCATGTATGTGGGTAGCATTCAAACTGAGCCATAAGATCTGCTGATAAAATTTAGATGGATCTGTAGAAATCTACTGGAGACTGACTTCAGTATTTTACATGTCAGGTGATGCATTTGCAGATATAATGCCAACATTATAGAATATTTTTCGTACACGTCTGTAATCCATTCTAAAATAAATCTAAAAATGTTTCCTTTTCATCAGATATTTGCAGTGAATTCTAGTGACAGTACATTTTTTTATGATGATTGTATACAGAAAAGCCAATTTTTGGCCTGCATTACTTGTAAAGTAACTTAGGCCGCTGGTAAAAACAGTTTGTATTAATAAATCTGTTGCAAGTGTCTTGTATAAATGCTGCCTATATATTTATGGGTATGCATGTTTGTATATATGCGTGTGTATGTGAGTAGCAAGCCATTAATTCATAGCCAGCCTTAGGCATAGGCCAACTAAGAGGCCGTCTAGGGTGCCTCCTCTAGCAGGGGGCACTATTCCAGTATTTATTTGTTTATTTTTTTGTAGTAAAGAAATTGTTTCTTTAAAATATGTTGAACGATTCCAGGAAAAACTGAATAGTAAGACAAACTGTGAGGAAAAAGGAAGAAAAAAGTAATCTGGATAGTGTAGGTAGACCAGGGTGAGGGCACTGGGTAGTGTGGCATTGTGTGGAGGGGAGGGGCTGTGGATCCCTTTTGCCTAGGGCATCAAATGACCAAACGCTGGTCGTGCATTAACCCAACATAAATACACTGTAGAATGTATTGACACTGTAATACAAACATGCATATACTGTACTTGCAAATGGGGTTAGCCCCCTTGCCTGTTTACTCTTCATGTTATTAAATTGACTCGTGAGTGGGTTGTTACTGAGGAGGGCTTCAATCCCATACAAGATCTCTATACATATGGTGACTATACATGTGAAATCACAGTCACAGAGTCCTAGTAGTTTCTTAATGGTATCTCTGTAACATAATATACATTTGGTATGCTGTAAAGTTACTTGTATATAATTTATATTGGTGCTATGCCACTGCTTGAGTGTGTGTTGGGTCAACAGCTGATGTTAAGTTGTCAATCTCGCCTTCATTCTTGCTGGATGGGTTCGGAGCCGATCCTCGGCTCCATCGACTAAACTGCTTTTTAACTCGAACTCCTTTTACGAAGCCTCGAGGCAACCCTATGATGAGATATAGGGCATATCGTTACTACCTTAGATCTCGCTTGCTACTTAAGGCTTAAAGAGGTCCCTTTAACTGAGGTGAGTTTTGTAAAATAAGAAAAAAGTTAGTAAGGGTTTAGTTTTATTTTTTTTGTATGTGTTTAGTTTAGTTACTAAAGTTTCCCTTCCCCATTACCTTTTCCTTTTTTTTCAGTCTTTTTTTCTTCTCTTTTAGTCAGGCCTACTTGATTCCAGGCTTCATTTGTGTGGTGTTTGTTTGTGTTGTAAGTTGGGATGTATGTTAGTTGTTGTTGTTGTGTTTTCCATCCTCCTAGGATGTCAAAGGAAGGTCAAGATCAGGCAGTGCTGTGTGACCAGTGAGAAAAAGAATGTCTCTGACAGAGGGTCACACTTCTTGTTGTCTTTTGCCTGGGGCCTTTGCACCACTCTTGCTTTCTGCTTTGCTTCATGCTTTGAAAGAGGCCAGGCTCGGATCCGAAAAGGAATCAACCTCATCCTCCGGGGCTTATTATAGCACTTAAGTTCTCCTCCCCAATTAGGGTCAGGAAAACCTTCTAAACCACCAGGCTCCGGCTCAGCGTCCAAGCCGCCATTCCTTCCGGCGTGGCTGACTCCGACCGGGCCCTCATCGCCCGGGCTCCGGCTGCTTCCGAATACATGTGATGGCGTCCCCGCTATCACCACCCGGACACGCCTGACGACTGTGGCCTCGGGCGCCGTGGCCAACACTTTATATCTTCGAACGAAATCGGCTGTCTCCTCGGCTCCGGGATCCTTGGACCGGGCTGCCCTCGCCCTTCTTGGCTAGATTTCCCTGACCCCTTCTATACTGAGTATCCACTCCTCAGGGGTCTCCTTCTTTGTCGGGGAGCTGGAGAGAGAGCCGCCTCTGAGATCTTCAGGCTGTCTGACCACACCAGCTCCAGTACTGTCCAATGGTAAGCAGGCTGTCATAGCCGGGCTGGGACCTCAAGTCCGTTTCCACTGGCTCCCTACTTCGACCAGTGGATAGCCCCAATCATTGAATCTCCCCACTCCCCCACACCGGCTCCACACCGCATGAGCCTGCAGCTCGCTCTCGACGCTGCCATTGCCATTTCCTTCGGGAGTGACGCCCTCGGCCCGCTCTCCCTTCTTCTCTCCCTTGAGACCTTCGCGGTCCGGCTCTCCTCTCCCTCGCCCTGCTTGACTAGTAGTCCAGACTCTTGCTTGTTCCAACTCCTCTGTTTGGCCCGGCGCCTCTCCTTCGGCTGCTTCGCGGCTCGAGCCCCGGCTCTCTGATTCTCTTTTCTGTCTCTTTCTGTTGCTCCCAGTTCCTTCCTGGGCGGGTGTAGGAGGATATCCTCCTGGAGAGCCTGGTGAGGTGATGAGGTCAAGCTCCCTCTCTCTTCAGGTCTCCGGTCATCCTCTCCTTCTTCTCTCCGGTGCCCGTTCCTCTCTTGCCCACGGCTTGCTCCTCTTGCTCACAGGCCCAGGGCGTTGCCGCCCCACACCTTTTTCACTCTCCTGCCTCTAGGTTCTGACCGAGGAGGAAACCAGACCCAGGGAACCCCTGAGGAAAGAGAAACACACATGTCTGATTCAGTCTACTACATCTGATAACATCTTAGATGAGCCTCTCTGAGTCCCCCCGGCTTCGCCCATCCCGGCTGGAACCACCTCCTAATGCTCCTCCCGAGTAGCAGACCTGGGAATTGGCTCCCGGTGACCCTCCGAGGATACCTCCCGTTGTACTGGGCCCTTTTGAATCCGCTTCCTGTGTTTCCCTGGCTCCGTCTTCGATTCAGTGGTGGATGTAGGATGTCATGCAGTCCGCACCTGTAGATTCTGTGGAGTTCCTTCCCAATCCTGGTCTAGGGCGCGCGAAAAGAATGTTCCGTTGATCATGCCGTGGTATGGTTCCGGAGGGGTATTCAGGGTTTGATCTGGATGGTCTAGTTTGGAGGAAAGAAGGATGACTTCACCAGGGGCTCCAGCGGAATGGAGGAGGATGATCCTCAGGTATGGAAGATCTATGCCATGGACAGTGAAAAAAGAGCCTTTGCTTGAGCGTTCAACAGATATTCAGGAATCATCCTCCCAGGTCAGCTTCAAAGGACTGGGGGGAAAGATGGAGAGGATTTTGGATGAGCTTGCTAGGGGGGAATTGCTATGATCTCTGCTCATATCCATGGCCTCACAGTCCTATCACATGCTCTCATATGCGGGGTTGGCCTCTTTATTATGGATGGGCCGAGCAGAGGCCACTTAGGCATTTAAGTATCTCACTAGCGCCAAGCCTGCTTGCCTTCTTGTGAGTTTAACGGACCCCTTTAAAATCTGACTTTCTGGTGACCCCTTTGTTGGACCACCTGGAGTTGAGACAGGTTTTGGCCCCAGAGGACAGGGTAACAGTTGTAGAGAGGGTAAAAACTCTTTTCATGCTCACGAACAGTTTTTCCACCGGAATCCAGAAGCCCCCCCGGCCTCAGAGGGAGATGTGGTTCCACAAAGGCCAAGGGCAGAACACTTACGGTACAGATGAGGCCACGCAGAGCAGGAGAAGAGATATCTTCCTCAGCAGGGCGGCCCTTCGTCCACCAGAGGGCCTCAGAGTCTGAGCTCACGGATGCTTCTCCCTTTCAGGTCCTTGGAGGCAAGGAACGACTTCAGCCGCGGGTCTCCTGTAGAAGGCTGGTACCATCTGCACCAAGGGCAATCCCTATATCCCCGGTCTACCGTCGATCCCTTCCGTCCAGAGGCACCTTCCCATTTGGACTGTAAATTCCTCACCTATTAAATCTTCCGTGAGGGTCTCACAAGACACAGCGAAAAGGTTTCCAGGGTCCCTCCTTTCAGATCTAGAGCTCTCCAGGAGACCAAAACAGCAGAGCTTCTCTAGCGGTTTCTGGACCTTGTCAGCAGGTCCCACCCCGATTGGAGAGACAGATTTGACGAAAGCATTCTGATGCCCAATGGTAGGATTTGTGGTCAATCCTGCCCTTTTCAGATTTTTTCTGCCCTTTTCGCTCCTTGTTGCGATCAGGACCTCCTTCTGGCAACATAGACCATTAGGTCTTCAGACTCTCGGCCATCTCAGGGCCGCCCTCAGAAGAGCCCTCAGGCCAGGATTGGGACAGTCATACAATGCACCCCTTTCCTCTCATTTGGCACCCCAGCCCAGTCATTTGAGATCAAATGCATGGCAGTGGTCTCCATCTTTATCGGCGCCAGATTCCAGGTTTTCACCTGGTTTCACAGGACTGTCTCCTCCTCTTCCCGGGTGCAGCCCTGGCATCTGGCTTCAGTCACCTCAGTAAACTTGCTTCAGTTTGGGAATTTCAGTAAACTTGAAACCTTTTCAATCACTGCTTGGTTGCTTTCACCAAAATGACCAGGCTCCCCGAACATATGTTAAATGTTATAGGAGACAACATTCTGATACATCAAAATTTGTTTCTGGATTTTTTTGAATATGAAAGTTTTGGTTCCAGAATTATCAAATATTGATCGAGTCTTATGGGTATCTTTCATTTTCTTATACCACTGGCACCAGGATTCTCGTCACTCGCCTTCTTCAGGCTGCCTTCTGGCTGAGTAATTTACCACCCTCTCTTCGCGCATAACATTTGAAGTCTCCGCGGGTGATGTGCCGAGCTCATCTGAACTGGTGGATATCTTCCTGGTCTCACTGGTCATCCCTCCCTTTAATTTCCCCCCCTCCTTATCCCATGATCACTACGGATGCCTCTCTACCGGACGTGGCTGTGTCAGGGGATTTATCATCTGGCGGCATTTGCGACCCGTGTGAATACATGAGCAGCCCTTGAAATGTGGATCTGCAGGGGCAGTGCTTTAGTGCTTTCATAAGACTTTCTTATCAAAACACCTAGCCCTTTCTTCCCAACAGCCAGACAGCAACCAACATATCCACAACTAGGTAGATCAACAGTCAGGTTCCGTTCAGGTCCTATAGCTCTCAAGATTTTTCTGCATTGGCTCAGCAGTTTGGCAGGTAAGCATTCTACTTCTTGTCAACAATCCAGTGGTGTTCTTCACTCCAACCGCTTCTGATCCTATCTCTCATCAGGATCTCTCTCCGGATGTCTGTAGTGACCTTTCTCTTCAGTGGGGCATCTTTTTTTTTTGAGTTGTGCCGCTCTCCTTCTTTTTGCTACTATCACTTTCTCAGATCTCTCTTTCCCCACTCTTCCCTTCCTCTCAGCTTTTCTCTCCACAGACTCTCCATTGATCCCTGATTGCCCAGCTTTACCTGGGCCCAGTTGATTTTCAAGTATTCCCAGAGCAAGTCAGTTTGGCCTCTAGTTTTGATTGGTGGTGCCCAGTTCTCAGTGAGCTCCATGGTGGCCTCAGAGGATACGCCGTCTGGGGGCGCATGATCATCCACAGCCCATGGAGCATCTGCGGCAAATCATTTAAGTTATCTCTTTCTTCCACCATCTGGGCCAGCAGCAGTCTTGTCCTCTTCTCTCAACCTCACTGCTTTCACCCTGGCTGGGCTACCCTCTGAGTTTACCTCAGATTGAGGTTTTCATTGAAGTTCCTCGTCATTTCTTTTTATAGCCCAGGAACCATTGCTTTTTATTATTACTTTTTATGCCTGTTCATGGTCAGAATTACAGAAAGGCCGGATTCTTTTGAGTTCCCTGTTGCATCATTCAATCAGTCTAAAGTTCATTTTCATTCCTTCTCCTCGCTGGCCAGAGTGCTGAAGTAACATTATTTCTACTCAAGACCCTGGAGGTATCTGCTCTAACATAATATCCGTCTACAACATTTATAACTTTGGCACGTAATTCCTATAAAAAGTTTGTCCTCCATATAAAGCATCCTCCTCCGCAACTTGTTATTAAACTTATTCCTTGATACTACCTAACTCCCAAACCTCTCTCGCCTGCTGAACCTGGAATGCACCTTTTTTGGTATGTTTTTACTGAAAAATACTATTTGATTGTTTCTAACTTCATTCTCTCCAATATTTCCCCTGCAAGTCTCTTCTTTTCCCTTTAAGTCATTCTGATTTTTTCCTCTAAATCTTCCCAATAACCAATCTTTTTCCAACTATTTTCCTATGTCTAATCTCACCAACAAGTTTTTTTATAAACTAACATTCAGAGCAGACTCCATCAAAAATCTTCTCCAGCTTTTGAATATGAACTGCACATTCACTATTCCATTTAGAAGACTAAACAATTCACCAAATAAACAAAACTAACTATCTGAATCCCAGAAATCCAATGGGTCCTATGTCTTATAAAGTGATAAACCAGAGATCTCAGACTTCTGACTTTCCTATGATGCCTTGCTTCTTCTCTCTCCAGGAATGTATCTTCACAAGCAGCTACACACTCACCAGCAGCTTCTATCCCAGGAGCTTATGTTTCAAGGAATAGACTCCACTGATACCCTTTTGTGCAGCTACTACTCATGCCCACAGCCTCTTGTCTCACATCTCAGTTGGTAGTAGTTCATAGGCCTTAGGAGATAGGGCCAGTTTTGGGGAATGATGTTCTATTTTGTCTCTCAATAATCTGGACCGGGATACCATAACTAGGGCCTTGGCGGTCGTTCTTTCTTAAATGTCGCCCAGATTAGATTAACACCAATATGTTAAAGTCCTCGACTAGAGTTCCATGCCAGGCCTGGCGAGAGCGCTAGCCTCCTTCTTAATCCTCCCCCCTCTCCCCTTGGCCTCCCTCAGATCTTGGTTAGTTCATTATTTAGATTTTTCCTAGGGTGGCCTGTCTAATTTCGTTGGCTGTTTATGATTGACTAAACAGCTGGATGAAATATGTCAGAAATCTAACAATTCCTGGGCTTGGGGAATGTGCCCTTAATCCTGTGTTTTTATGATAATTAGCAGGGGCGTTTGCAGGATGTGGTGGGGGTGGGGTTGACCCCCTGCAAAAAACAATAATCTGATGTCATTTTCATTCATTCCTCAACAAATAGTTCCATATTTGACCCTCTGATCAGACTCTGCCACTTTGTCCAGCTAGTGGAGTACTAAAACTCTTGAGCTTCTCCCTTACCCATAATGCACTAGTCACCTCAGATCTTATTTGCTGCCTTTGCGTATGGATGTTATCACTGCAAACTGTTAGGTAGTAGTGTTCATGAGTGTATGTCTTTGTTTACTTATGTAATTCTTTGCTACCGTAATTGGCAGTCTTTCTCCTTTTTTGTACTTAAAGTACATCTTAAAATTACAATCATTGGTAATGTTTCTTTCTTCTTTTTATTACACTATTTAAAAAAATCTTTCTCTAAGTTTTTGTTTCTCCTTAAATTAGATAATGGCCAAAAAACAAAACAGTTTAAGAAACTTCTCTGTGTGGAAGATTTTCAGTCCATATATCTCTAGTTAACTAGTGTATATTAATCAGATCAGACAAAAGTAGTAGAAGTAGCGAACTTAAACTCGTTTTAAATAAAAAAAAAAATAAAAAAAATATATAATTGTACAGAATTACTAAGTATTTGAAAGTAATCCAAACAAGGCAGGCATTCTGTTTCCAGCTGAAAATCGTAACTTTCTGGTATTAAAAATGTATGACCTGCAACAATATAATACCACTTTCAGATGCAGACTCGGTGTGTATATTGTCTAGGCTCTGCACATTTAGACTGCTTGTGACATATGTAAAGCATTCAATCCTAGGGCTTTAATTAATTGCAAAAATAAGTTGATCTTGAGAGGGTTACTTCCTTCTAAATCTTCCAAAGCATCATCTGGGGCTCAACCCCCTAAAAAATCCTAGAAAAAAGAGGCTAAGAAGCATTCCACGGATCCTGCAAGTTCCTCAATTCCAGGCTCAACCACCTCTCAAGGTTTCGAAACCTTTGGATCTGGCCACTTCAGATCCCAAGACAAATCAGATAAATCACCATGGATCATATCTCCTCTGCTCCTGGATCTGGTGTCTTCCTGTCTCCATTCTTAGACAGGTCCCCCAAGCATCACTACTCTAAAGCATCATGCAAGCATTTTCCATTCATTCCTCAAGGAATCTGATCGAGACCAATGTGGCCAGGATGATGAGGAAGCTCCTTTCAACACAAATTCAAATGAGGGTTCTCAGTCTCTGACCTCATCAGGTACGGAGACCTTAATGAGTACTACCCCACCTATACTGACTCCTACTCCGTTCCACCCTGTGGTTTCGGAGCAGTCAAATCTGTGGATCCTGGAATCGTCTGCATTGGATCAGAAGATCATGGTATCTCTGATTCTGGTGGCATCACTGAGTGAATTGGCTCTGGGCACATCGGAGCTAGATGAAACTTGGAGCTATGGCATCGGCACCAGATTCGGGGTGTTGGAATCAACTCAGAAGTTGTCAGAGCCTTTTCTGCCCATCAGAGACTTGGTGCTGGACAACTCTGCTCCAACTCCTTCCTCGTTGTTTACCTTCGGGTCAAAGGGAGCAGATAGTCTGGAAGCATGTCTCCTCTGAGCTACTGGATTCTTTCTGTCTGATGCATTCTGCTTTTAAGGTAGTAGAGAGAGGTTTCTCAGTTCCTAGAGATAGGACATTTCCACCCTCCTTGGTTCTTAGCATCTCCAATTGTCTTTGCATCTTGAGCCTCAACTTCCTGCACCACAGAGACAACCAGCCCAGATAAGTCATCAGGATACCCAGCAGGGTGTATTGATTTCTTCTGATACTTCTCCGGAACATCCCACTGAAGAAGTTCCCAGGAAGAAAAAGTGCAAAAGGATTCACTTAAACTCACCTCAAGAGTCTGTCGCAGAGGATACTGACTTCGATGAGGGGGAAGGGTCCCCAAGATCACCACCTGAAGAGGTATTCTTTGGAGACTTTCTAGAAATTCTCAAGCAAAGAAGTAGCTGGTCTACCGATAACCCTTCCCAAGAGGAGTCTGTATTCCTGGAGGCTTTTGGACCTGGCCTGTCTACCTCCTGGGTGACTCCACCTGCCAACAAGCTTTATTGATTTGATCTCTCCACAGGCATGAAAGAAACCTGATTCTGCTGAGCTGATCCCCAAGAGACCAGACAGGATCCTGG
Organism: Protopterus annectens; assembly: GCF_019279795.1. NCBI lineage: Eukaryota > Metazoa > Chordata > Ceratodontiformes > Protopteridae > Protopterus > Protopterus annectens. Next base: position 714,767,476 of record NC_056727.1, on the reverse strand, counting down.
CATCATCTAAGGACAGGGAATTCTGGAGCAAAGGAGTAACCGTTAATACCATAGTCACAGCAGAGGCCATGAAGAAGGAACTAGCAGAGCAACTTTTCTGTCCATCCCCCTAATAGGGAGTCTCAGGTGCTGGACACATTGGGAAGCATGTGTATGATTCAGTGACATTTGCACTTCAGTCTCTGAATTATTTGGCGCATTTCACTAGATTCCAGAGGGGTTTAATTAAAGAACTTGTCAAATCCCTCTCTGGAACCATTACTTCAGAGGCAGAGAGCTCAATTGCCTCACAGTTGGCTACCCTACAATCTATTTCAAACTTGTACATGGGGCTTGTCTCTCACACACAGCTGAAGGTACCTCAAGGCAGCAGGTTCAGGCATTTCCATTAGGCGACATGCCTTGATGTGTTTGTGTGATTCCGCAGAGCCCTTCAGATCTTCCTACATCAATGCTCCCTTTGGAAGTTATTTATTTGGCCCCAAGGTAAAAGGCACACTACCCTGGTGTGAGCAGGGAGGTAAAACCCTGTCTGCTCTAGGCAAATGTTTTTTGATTCCCAAAGGACCTTTTCTTGGAATCAACGAGGCAGTTAAAAAATATGGTTCAGATAGTCCCAGGGTCCCTTCCAAGATCTACGTGGAGGTAGTTCCCCTAGGAGCAGAGGGGGGAATAATAATGCAAGACACCATCCACATGGTAGAGGTGGTCCAAAGAACCAGGGATCTAGAGATACATTCTCTGACAGATCCTACAAGCACTCCTGAAAGGAGGCCCGACCGTCCACCTCTGGAGGCAGTTAGTGGGTTGTTTATCACTACACCATAGAACCTGGCTAGGAATTACAAAAAAATCATAGGTGCAGAAAATTATTTTCAGAGGTTATCTGATGCCGTTTTCCCTACCACCCCCTTTGACAGTAAACAAAACCTCTGATGTTCCACCCAATGAAACGGAAGCAGCAGCATTAGAAGTAAACAAGCTGCTAGAAAAAAAGTCATCCAAGTGGTACCCCCATATCAGAGAGAGTCCAGAACTTACTAAATTCTTTTTTGTGCCAAAGAAAACTGGGAACTTAAGACCAATTTTGGATCTCAGCATTCTGAACAAGTCAGTCCAATGTATCAAGTTCCAGATGGTCACATTTCAGTCCATTTTGCCCTTTCTGCACATGGACAGTTGTATGTGCGCGATAGATCTTTAGGATGCACACATTTTGCTCTTTCTGCACATGGACAGTTGTATGTGCACAATAGATCTTTAGGATGCGCACTATCATATTAAAATGAACAGGTGTTCCAGAAGATATGCTTCTGGCTGGGAGACTGTCATTACCAATTCAGAGCTCTGCCTTTTGGCCTCACCACAGCCCCCAGGGTGTTCAAATGTATGGCAGTAGTAGCAGCTCACTTGAGGCTACAGGGATTCCGGCTGTTTCCATATTTGGACACCTGGCTCATAACTGCTCCGACCAGGCATCATCTGATCAAAGCATGAGATTATGTACTCCAGTTATGCTCTCACTTGGGAATTTTCATCAATTACAAGAAATCTCTACTAGAATCAATTCAAATATTGAAGTTCATCAGAGTTGTGTTCAATACAGTATCTGTCAACCTCTCTCCCTCTATCAAGGAGGCAAACCATTCGATTCCATATCAAAAAGATCACTCAGAATACTTCTCTTTCAGCTCAACTGATCCTTCATGCATTGGGTCAATGTCTGCTGCAGTAGTTTTGGTTCCACTAGCAAGGTATTGCATCTCTCCATTCTCACCTGAATGGAGAGATGGTAAATCAGTAAGCAAAGGAGAGTACCATCACGAGGTGTACTCTGTTTTTCACAAAATCTCACTAAGATGACACTACTAAGATGACACTGGTATAGAGACTATATTCTGTATAGCTTATACCATGGACAGAAGTAGGTTATAAAATAAAAAAGATAGCTGGTGCACAAGACCCTGGATAAAAAGTGCCCAATTCTGGTAGACACACTAGTGCTAGGACTTAAAAAAAAATAACTGTGTAGAATCCTCAAGGCATGGAAACATTATTACAGTGCAGCTAGGCCAGGCTCAGGGGAAGACCCCCGTTATAGAAGGAAGTAGTAGACCACAAAAACCGATAAGCCAAAAAAGAGCCATAAAGATGATAGAGTGGACTATTGAGGATAAGAAAGAAATTGTTTGCTACTACTTGTACTAGAAGCCCAGAATTCAGAAGATATACAAAAAGATTGAGAGAAAATAGAGGAAAGAAAAATACTTGCACAAGAAAAACTGTCAGAAGCTTTAAATAAAAATTTGTGTTCATTAATACAACAGATTTATATAAAAAAACATATAGACCAAGAAACCTTGGGCCGTTTGGAAAAAGAAGAGACTGAATAAGTGCAAAAATTTAAAGAATAAAATCTAGAGATTTTTAAGAGGTATAAAAAAGAAGTATGCACATGGGAAAGAAAAAAAAATATGATATGGTGCAATATTTATGCAAAGGAGAAAGCCAAAGTAATAGATTCATAAATGCAGCCCCAAATATATTTGAAGAGAAATACAGGCAAAGGTATCCAGATATGGAAAATTAAACAGTACAAAAAATAAGATCACAAAGGGAGAATATAGAATAGAAGATTAGTACAGCAAATGTTACAGTCAAATAGAATCTGAAGTTTCGGAACAGCTGGGTAGTGAAGGAGTTAGTGCAGAAAGTCTGCAAAAGGTTATATCACAGCATGATGGAACAATGACTTCTCCAAGTAGAGAGAAACTGGAGGAGCTGGAGACATCTGAAGAAGAAATATGGACATTGAAAAGAAAATGAGATTTGTTATGGTGCAATATTTATGCAAAGGAGAAAGCAAAACTATTCAGTGCAAAAAGATCAGCACCATAGATATTTGAAGAGAAGTACAGGTAAAGGCATCCGGATATGAACAATTTTGCAGTACAAAAAAATAAAACAAAAAGAAAAAATAGAAAAAAGGATTAGTAATGGAGAAGATAAAGAAATGGAAACTGAAGTTATGATTTACCTGCAAAGTGATGGATTTAGTGCAGAAAATCTAACTCTGATAACATCACCACGGGTTATTTCAATGGATCCTCAAATTAAGGAGAAACCAGTGGAGCAGAAAACATCTGATTTAGTTGCCATATGAAGATATTTTGGAGCCTTCCATACGAAACCATCACAAAAGTCCATTTGAAGTTGCACAGCAAGAGAAGGAACAGGAAATTGTGGCGACTCTGACACAGTCAGTGTTGTGGAGAGATAGGTCAGTGAGTTCCCGTATGACAGAGCAATGGATGACACAGGATGAAACTGAACAGAATGTGGCACAGGAAGATGCTCTGTTACTTTTTGTAGAATGCCTGCAGGAATTGGAGAACAAAGAATGTGTCCTCAGTTTAGAAGAAAATTATCTAAGAGAAGAGTTGCTTGATTTAATAGAGATGGACAGACATGTTAAGATCAATGAAAGAAATAACTACATAAGATCAATAAAACCCAAAAGGTTAGATGTTTGATAAAACAAATGAACACAGTAATAGGACTGTTCATAAAAAGTCATACAATATAACAAGTAAATAGGATATATTACTGTGCAGCTAAATTAATAGATCGTCTTACCACAAAAAACACTGGGCGGTAAGGAAGAGGAAGGGGAGAAATCAAATTTTATCATGGAAATATCGAATAGAGAAAATTATAAAGCAATTAAGACAAGAAGTGTCTTAGAAGACTATAGAAGAGGGAACAGATGAACAAAAATATTCAGAAAGATAGACAAGATAAAAGCAATGCGGAGTATCAGAACACATCAGGATCTATCATGCACTATCGCAAATAATAACCTAAAAATATCAGCACAGGCAGAAAAACTTAGACGATGTGCCCCCCAAACAGACATCAACCTGGTTAACAGGAAAACAATACTCCTACTTAAGAGCGAACCTGCAAGCTATCCTAAAAACTATAGACCAATAACTTACCTTCCGATGATGTATAAACTGTACACTGGAATGGATGCCGACAGAGTTTATAGTCATTTAGAAGAAAACTCAATCATGGCAGTAGAACAAAAGGGTAACAAAAGTAAGTCATATGGAACAAAGGATCATATGTTGTTAAATAAAGTTATAATGGAGAACTGTAACATGGAGAAGACTTGAAGTATGACATAGACTACAAAAAAGCATTTGACAGTATCCCACATTCATGGTTAAAAGAATACTTAGTCTATAAGATACACCCTACATTGATCAATTACATTACACCGACCATGAAACAGTGGCAAACCACTTTGCAGTTAAGCCATGATAAAAGGACAATTATTCCAGGGATAAAAATTCAAAGGGGGCATTCCAGGGTGACTTTGTCACGGCTGCTCTTTTGTCTTGACCTTAACCCATCAAGATGTCTACTTAGTAGATAAAGGTCATGGCTACAATTTAGCTCCCAGAAAACAACAAATTGTAAAGACTTCTCATCTTATTTTTGTGGATGATTTAAAATTGTATAGTTCCTCAGATGAGGAACTGAAAGTACAAGCGCAAGTGGTCAAAACTTTTTCAGATACAAGAATGTCATTTGGTCTTGATAAATATGCAAAAGCAAACTTTAAAGCAGGAAAGCTGTAGCATCAAGAAAATATCAGTTTGGGACAAGAATGTGATATAAAAGAACTTGAACAAGAGGGTGTGTATAAATACTTGGGAATTAATGAAGGATCAACAATGAAACATGAACAAATGCAAAGAAAACTTGGTAAGGAATATTTTAGAAGACTAAAATTTAATATTGTCAACAGCGCTGACGACTAGGAACAAAGTCTAGGCTATAAACCAGTTTCCTCTTCCTGTCTTAACTTACACTTTTAGAGTGATTGGAAAACAAGAAGGATGCTTCATGCTTATCAAATGATTTATAAAAATCAATGTATACCAAGACTATATATTCCCTGTTCTGAAGGAGGTATGGGCCTCCTTGAAATTGATGTATATGTATAAATCTGCAATTTTAGGATTACATACATATCTGCTGACCTCAAAAGACCCAAACATAGCGAAAGTTTTAAAGTATGAGGAGAATAAGTTTAAGATGACCTCCCTTATTAGTTTAGTAGAAGCATATTGGTGTCAAGCAGGAATGGAAATCAAATCAGAAGTAGATAAAGATCAAACAGTAACTGAATATGTCAAAAAATAAAAGCACAAATATAAGATGAAGGATCAGATGAGAAGGCAAGAAATGTGGAAAATGCTCAAATATAGTTGCAAGTATAGAAAACTCTTGGGACAACCTCATGTTGATCAGGATCAAATGCAGGAATGGTTAAGGAGAGGTGAATTGAAACCAAAAGATGAAAGGTTAATATTGGCAGCTCAAGATAGTGGGCTTACTTACACATTAGTTTACAGAGTCCACTGACCATGTGGGAGAAACTGACAAATGTAGGTTTTGCACAACAGAATTGGAAACGGTCACATATCTTGTTGCTGGTTGTGATATATTAATGGCAGAAGGACTGCATACTGAAAACTATAATAATGTGGCAAGACTGTTGCTTTGGTGATTGTGCAAACAGAGTATTGAAGTAGCTGAAAAACATTGGAAACATGCGCCACAAACCATTATAGAAAATGATGGTTTATATCACATGAGATCACCCATTACTAACAGTTCAAAAAAAATTGATGTGAGAAAACCAGATCTAGTAGTTCATGAAAAGAAGACAAAAGTGATATTGATTATTGAAATTGCTACACCCAGTGACTACGCTGTCTTATGTACAGAGAGAGACAAAATCATAAAATGCCAGGATTTGCAGGCAGATACAAGGGCAATGTGGAAAAAGATTACCTAGACAGTTCCAATAGTAGCAGGAGCAATGGGTCTTATAAAAAAAAATACAGTCCATACTTAGATATGTTACCAATACATGTAACTCCATATGAATTGCAAAAGGAGTCAATACTGGGCACATTGCGAGTGCTGAGAAGAGCACTTCTAACATCAAAGATTGAAATAATACTAATTTCATGAACTTGACTCGTACTTTGACTTGGGAATGGGGTCCATTCCCATCATGGTATTAGAAACCCAGAAGACTTGGAGAAATTAAAAAGTGAGAGAATTCTTCATTGGATCCTAGCAACTCATTGGTCCATTCTTCACCAATCTTTATCCACCCAAATCAAGAAAGCTCAGGCCTGCAAGAATTATCTCCTGTGGTGGATATACTCCGATCAAGTAGTGCAAGGTTGTTTCTTTATTCTCTCTCAGCCCAAGGCCATATTTAGCATGGACACTTCCCAGATAGGGTGGGAGGGGCATTTCTTGGGAAAGATAGTCCAAGGCACATGGTTCCCTGAAAAGGCCAACACATATAAATGTCCTGGAAATGACAACTGCCCTAGCATTGCAGGATTTTTAAGACCATCTTCCCTCTGGGACTATTGCCATTCAGACATCAGTATGTCAGTGGTCTGATAAATCAGCAAACAAGGAGGAACTAAATCTTACCCTGTGTCAAGAAGTTATGAGAATGTGGCAATGGGCGAGCTCATCCATTTGATTTCTGATAGCTGTGCACATTCTTGGAAGTCTGTGGTGGCAGACAAGTTAAGCACGTCTATTCTAATGCCTCACAAATGGTCAGGCAACATGAAAGTTGCGGAAAACATTTTCCATCGATGGGGCCAACCTTGCTGCGATCTCTCTGCGTCTCCCATCAACAAGTGCAGCAGGTTCTTTGCTCTGATACTCCCACTGGAGGAATCACTGGGGGACAGTTCTCCACGATTGGCCCTGGTCTCCTCTATGCCTATCCTCCAGTACCTCTAATCCCCAAATTTCTTCTGAAAGCATCTTGATTGAATAACACAGTTATCCTCATTGCCCCTTATTGTCCTCCTCTACTTCACCTGCCTTGGCTTCTGGATCCAGTTCTAGACCTTCTGTCTCACCAGACAGACGTGCTTCACCTGGACATTCTAGGGCTGGAGTTGACTGGAAGGCTTCTCCATTTCCACTGATAACTAGATAGCCTAGGCTCTCCTCCCCTGTTTGCCACATTATTTTGTCTTCCCGTAAAGCTTCCATTAGAAAAATTTACAGAAGTAAATGGAAAAGGTTTGTTTTCTGAGTGCAACAAAAATACATTGATCCTTTTTCAGCACCAGTACCTAAAGTTCTTGTTTTTAGCTGCAATGTTTGATGAAGGTGCTAGCTCTTCAACTGTTAATGTACGACTAGCTGCCATTTCTAATTTTCCCATAGGAGTAAATAAATCATCTTTAGCCTCTTCCAAACTTTGTGAAGCCTTTATAATGGGAACCTTTCTTTTTAGACCCCTTTTAAAGATCCCACTCCCTTTTGGGATTTAAATATTGTTTTACAACCATTGACACAATCTCCTTTTGAACTGTCAGCTAAGTGTGAGCTAAAATTTTTAACTTGGAAAACTGTCTCTTTAGTTGCCATTACCTCTGCTAGAAGAGTCTCAGAACTTCAAGCCCTATCTTCTAACCCTCATTACTTGATTTTTCTTAAGGCTAAAGTATTGTTATGAACCAATCCATCCTTTCTTCCTAAGGTGGTGTCAGAATCCAATCTCAATCAAACTTCTATTTTTTCCAAATTTCTCAAACATCTTGTATACATATATACATCTTGTATCTTGTATATGTATCTTGTACCTGTTGGATATTAACAGACAGTTATGTTTTTTACCTGCATAGGGCAAACAAATTCAGGAAATTAGAACAATTACTTCCTTTTCATATTCAAAATTCGGCAAACCAGTTATTAAAGTGACTTTAGCTAAATGGTTAACTAACTGTATTCCCTTTGTTTATGAAAAATTGGGTTCGTCTTTACCAAAACCACTAAAGCTCATTCCACCAGGTTTGTGGCTACTTCTGTGTTTTTATCAAGATCTTCCTTGGATGATATTTGTGTAGCTGCAACTTGGGCCAATTCTCATACCTGTATTGCTGATTACAAATTGGAGTTGGTCTCTAGGGGAAGAGCAGTCTTTGGCTCAGTGATATTTAGGAATATCCTTCCTTAGTGTCCTCCCAGGATTTAGGTAGCTGGGGATTCTGTCCCATTTGTTGAAGAATGAATGAAAATGACAATGTCCGATAAAGTTATGTACTCTCCATAATGTTTCACTTATGTTGTCCATTTTCATTCTTTCTCAACTGCCCTGTCTTTAACCCCCTACCAATTTGACTTTTGGAAGGACTGGAAGATGCTGAAGGAACCAGTGTTACTTTATTTGAGGTCCAGATGCTGTTATTTCATCATTTTTTTATGTTATATGGTGTAAAGGGCAGCAGACAAGATTGGAGGTATGTTACAGGACTAGTGCTTTATGGGTAAGGGAGGATCTTGAGAGTTTCAGCCTTCCACGAGCTGAAAAAAGTGTCCGAGTCTGATCCAAACCCATTTGTTGAGGAAGAATGAAAATGGACAAACAGATGGAATGTTATAGTGAGGACATAACTTTTTTTGTTTGTGTTTTCTTGCACAGAGGCTGTTTTTTGGTACATGAGTAGTTGTTTTTCAACGTATGTAGTTTCAACATAAAGACGTTGATACTTAGCATGTTAATAGTATAAGTGTATTAGATGTATGCAAATACACAGACTAATATATATATATATATATATATATATATATATATATATATATATATATAAAATGTATGTATAGACATAGATATTTATATTTCTATATATGGTGTGTGTGTGTATGCATGTATAATAAGTCATATGTACACACAGACACACAAATGAATGTGTACATATTAGACCCACACATGTGAGTGCGTGTGTATGTGTAAAGTTATTTCTATTTCACTATCAGTAGCTCAACAGGTAGTATACTCATCTTTGATGGTGGAACATCAGAAGGCTGTAGATTCTTTTCCCATGCCAGGTGCTTTAATTTATTTTCCAGTGCTGACACTGCAGGTTGCAGCATAAGGGGGTATTGCACTCCTGAGTTTGCCATCTTTCAAATATGATGCTAAACCTGGGTCCCATTGACCTGAGTTGATGGTGGCACTGGTGGATGTAAAAGACAACACTTATAAAAAAAATGTAAGTGTTCTTTATTGGAATATACATGTTTGCAATTTTATATTTACATATCTATATATTCACATATATGTATATATATATTTAAATATTGCAAGAACTTCACCTTATACAAACTCATGTTACTAGAAAATCTTATTTATCTCCTACTCTTCTTTTCACAACTGCATTTTATTTTTTGTCTGCTAAAATCCATTTTTTATTAAATAAGTCTTTTTCCAGCCGTGCTTTCCATAATTCCCATACAGTGTAAACATATTTATGCCATTTTTTTAAACTTCTGCTTTAGTTCTGTGTCTGTAATATCCATGCAATGTCACACCCATATTGATTTATTTAGTAATATGCTCCCATTCAACATATCTTTTTGAAAATCAAATTCCAAATATTCTCTGCATTTACACTCTTCAGGAAACATGTTTTGTTGTTTCTAGCTCCTTGCATAAATGACATAACCTTTCTGACATAATTTTATACATCATTTGCCCTTTTCTGACAATTCATCCAAAAGCAATTTAATAAGAAAATACTGGCACGGCAAACAATTAAATATCTTTATTCTTCCTTTTATTGCATGCAGTATATCATTAGTTCATTGAGTTATCACAAGCACTTTGGAAAATGAGTAGTAAAGATGAAATCATGACTATCCTTTAAAACATGTTTTAGCTGAGGATGATTGTAGAATTCCTGCAGCAAATAGAAGGCCTAGAATATGACAGCGTAATTAATTCCTAAAAAATATAGACAGTTATATAGATAAACGGCCAACCATTTTCTTAGGTGATTTTAACTATTCTAAGGTCAATTTGTAAAGTAATATAACATAGTACTTATGTGGAGTCATATTTTCTGGATATAATTAAAATTTTAGTCAAAAAGTACAATGTTAAGTTGTCAATCTCGCCTTCATTCTTGCTTGATGGGTTCGGAGCCGATCCTCGGCTCACTCCGGCTGCCACTTGCTAAGCTCGAGAGTCACTTTTACCAGCTCGAGGCAGCCCCATATCCCATGATGCAAGGCGGTAAGTACCCAGATCTCGTTTGCCGCTGATGAGGTCCTCCTTTACCAGCTCCTGGTAAGTGAATTTTACTTTACTATTTTAGCCCCTTTTTTCAAAACCTTAAATTATTAGTTTTAACTTAATTTTAATACCTTTCTGACAGAAAATTTCCTGTCTTTCTAAACTTTTAGTCAGACTAAACCCATCCCATCCCCTGTTAGGGTGTGTGTGTGTGTCTGTTAGTAATATCTTTTGGTATATTTAATTTTATTTCTTGGACTGGTGTGTGTGTTTGTTTGCACCATGTCTAAGGAAAGGGTCTCAGGCTTAGAAGTGTGACTCGTGCTGTCAGAAGATGTCTCCTGACAGACGGTCACACTTCTTCTGCCTGTACTGTCTGGGGCCTCTTCACCTGCAGGACTCCTGTGCTATATGTCATTCTTTAGCCAGAGAGTCCTGCAGGAAAGAAGAAATAAATTGATTTTGAGAAGATTTGATTACTATGATTAGAGGTTCTATGCCCCTCCTGATAAGAGGCCTAGGGTGGAACCTGAGTTTGATAGTTTTGAACAGTGTTCAGAGGCTTCTGAGTCTTCTGGAAGATTGCAGGAGTATCCTCTTATTCTGATTCTGATGTGGATGATTCCACTCCCAGCTTCTCCTCCTGAGGATTTCTCATTTTCAGAGACTCTGCATTCCATGAGGGAGCACTTTAAATGGGAAGGCCAGATTACTCTGATTCCAGGAAAAGGCTTAGGGAATTCTTGTTTTACCCCAGCATAGGCCCTTTGCTATACCTCCTGTGTTGAATGTGGTGGTAGATGTTTTTGCAGTGGCTTCCCTGAACCCTCGTTCTTTGCCTCCTCCTCCTGTTAAACCTGATAGGTACTATAGGCTGCCTGAAGCTCATAAGTATTTGTTTAAGAGTCCTAGGGCCGACCCAGAAACTGTTTCTCAGGGGCCTAAAGGTGTTAAGGCCTCTGTGGTTAAAAATCCTGTTCCCACTGATAAAGAGGCAAGGGCTTTGGATAGGTGGGGAAAGAAAGTGTATACTTCTTCCACTCTAGCCATGAGTGCGTTGAATTGTCAGTTTCACATGCTAAAATATCAAAATTATCTCCTTTCACAATTGAAATCTAAGGTGGATGCTTTGGGGGAAGGTATTGAGTGTAAAGAGTTGCTGGATTTGGTTCATGTGTCTGAACAAGTGGGTAAGCATTCTTTGCAATGTGGTTTTGATGCTGTACAGGCCTCCTCGAGGGTGGCTGCCACTAGTTCTGTTCTTCGCAGGCATGCCTGGTTGAGGGATCAGAATTTAGCTGAGCATGTTAAGACAAGGATTTTGGATGCTCCTTTACAGTCTGATGTGTTGTTTGGTTCGCCTGTGGAAGCAGTTTTAAAGAAAATGGAGGACAAAGCTAAGTCTATGCAAACTGTTAAAGATTTTTTGCAGGTGCAGCCACCGAAGTTTAGTAGAAATTGGCCTGCTAAGGGGTGGTCATATCCTGCTTATGATTCCCAGTCTAGGGGTAGGTCTAGACGTGGTAGGGGCAGAGCTCAAGGTTTTTTTAGGCCTAGAACAGGGAGTTCACCTGCTCAGACTTCTGGTGAGGGCAGGGGTCAGTCCTTTCGTAAACAGACCCAATGACCTGCCTTTTCAGCTGCCAGTAGATTCTCGTCTGGCAGCTCCTTTGGGAGGGAGACTGTCTCTTTTCAAAGAAAATTGGGATTTAATTACTCAAGACAGATGGGTGTTGGATATCATTCACCACGGTTACAGGTTTTATTTCCATACAATGCCCCTTTCAAAGGCATGCCAGACGTTCCTCCTTCACAAAGAAAAGAGGCTCACAAGCAAATTTCTCAGTTACTCCAGATGGGGGCCATTCAGCCAGTCCCTGTATCAGAAAGGGGCCTAGGATTTTATTCTCGCCTGTTCCTAGTACCAAAGAAGGGGAACACGTGGCGACCAATTTTGGATTTATCTATCCTCAACACTTATCTGGACATTCCCAAGTTCAAGATGTTGACGTTACAACAGCTTTTACCTCTGCTGGGCAAAGATCACTGGATGGTAACTTTAGATCTCAAGGAAGCTTACCTTCATGTGCCTATAAGGCTAAGTTGCAGGAAGTATCTGCGGTTTCGAGCTGGAAATTCTCATTATCAGTTCTCTGCATTGCCCTTTGGCTTATCTACTGGGCCCAGAGTATTCACAAAGGTTCTGGCTCCAGTGATAGCTTACTTCAGGCTACAAGGAATTCAAATCTATCCTTACTTGGACGACTGCCTGATTCTGGCTCAAGAAAAGGAAGACCTTCTACAGCATCTGGAATATGTTATAGCAGTGCTAAGATGCCTAGGGTATTCTGTGAACGAAATAAAGTCCAGTCTAGTACCCTCTCAAGACATGTGCTTTCTGGGTGTGAGACTGAATACAGCAGCCCAGATGGCCTTTTTAACCCCGGACAAACAAAAAAGTCTATCACTTTACTTCCATCAACTATCTCATCAGTCCGTGCTGACTGCAAGGACAGTCCTTCAAGCATTAGGGTTCATGGCATCTTGTATTCTGGTGCTTCCCAATGCCAAACTGCATATGAGGAAGCTACAATGGTATCTCAAAAATGTATGGACACAGCACTGCCAGGATTTGGACACTGTCATTCAAATAATACCTTGCCTTCAAAAAGAATTTTTGTGGTGGGCTCAGGAATGTCACCTAAACAAGGGACTCTCTGTGACCCGGCCAGAGGCGAGTCAGATTTTAACGACAGATGCCTCGGGCATTGCTTGGGGAGCTCATCTAAATGGAAAGTGGATACAAGACAAGTGGCCTGCCAGACTACAGCATCTACATATCAACATGAAGGAGATGTTAGCAGTCCAGTTTGCATTAATGGCTTTCAAGGAGTTACTTCTTCCAGGGCAGGTGTTGATTCTAACAGACAACACAACTGTCATGTGGTACATCAACAAACAAGGGGAACACATTCTTATCCTCTATGCAGGCAAGCAATGATTTTATGGGAGACTGCTAAGCTTGCAACTAACTCTTCAGGCAAGGTTTCTGCCAGGAGCACAGAACTCCTTAGCAGATGTGTTAAGCAGACAAATCATGGATCCCCACGAGTGGAAACTGGATCTTCATGTATTTCAGAAATTGACAGTGTCATGGGGAACTCCAGACATAGATCTGTTCGCTTGTCCACTAAACCACCAGCTGCCAAAGTTTTGCACAAAGGGGTTTCATCACACAGCTTGGAAAGTGGATGCTCTGTCTTTCAGTTGGAAAAACCTTCATGTGTATGCCTTTCCACCTCTGCCTCTTCTTCCAAAGGTCCTATTAAAGGTCAGACAAGACAAGCCAAGGATGATTTTGATAGCTCCAGATTGGCCTCGCCAACACTGGTACCCACTACTAAGGAGTCTGGTAAGGAAGCCTCCATGGCCTTTACCTTTTATTCCTCATCTGTTATCTCAGAAGGACGGTCATCTGCTCAATGTCAAGCTTCACTCTCTTCATCTAACAGCCTGGCATATTCTGTGTTGAAACACAGCAGGTCTCAACTTCCTCAACAAGTTTTAAATGTGATTATGGAAGCTAGAAGACCTAGTACAAGGAAAGTGTACCCAGAAAAATGGAAGAGATTTTTATTTTGGAGTACAGCAAAGAATTTGGAGATTTCTGAGCCTAATTTGAGTGTGGCTCTTCAATATCTTACTGAGTTATTGGACAAAGGTTTGTCCTTCTCTTCCATTAAGATTCATGCTGCAGCAATTTCAGCTCACTATGATTGTGACCCACCATTGTTTTCACATCCTTTGTTCAAGCAGTTTCTTAGAGGGGGAAAGAATATAAGACCCCCACGTAGAGCTCCTACTCCTGCTTGGGATCTCAATTTTGTGTTGGAAAAACTTACTCTACAACCTTTTGAGCCTGCGGCTACTGCTGAATTGAAATATTTGTCATGGAAGACTGCTTTTCTGTTGGCTATTACTTCTGCAAGAAGGGTGTCTGAGTTGCAGGCCCTTATGGCAGTAGAGCTCCTTTTGATTTTCCATAAGGATAGGGTATCATTACGACTAATCCTTCCTTTATGCCTAAGGTGGTTTCTAGTGTGGCTTTAAACCAAACTATTCATTTGCCTACTTTTATGCAGACCCCAAAATAAAGGGGAAAAGATTTTGCACACTTTAGATGTACACAGGCAATTGCGTTATTATTTAAGCAGGACTAAGGATTTTAGGCAGTCTCAGCAGTTGTTTGTTTCTTTTGCTTTGAGTTCGCAGGGCAAGCCTGTGTCAAAACAAACTATTTCTAGGTGGATTGGGTTTTGCATTGCATTTTGTTATTCCCATCATGGCAAGGAGATTCCAGCTGGGATTAGGCCTCATTCCACTAGGGCTACTGCCACTTCAACAGCATTTCTAAGGGGTGGCAACTAAGGATATTTTGGAGGCAGCTACTTGGAGTTCAGTGCATACTTTCTCTAAGCATTATCACCTTCCTATCTACTCTAAGTCTAGGGCTGGTTTTGCCACAGCTGTTTTGCAAGGCATGTTGTCAGCTCCTCTTTATGATTTGCCAGCCTCCCTCTGAATTTTTCCTTTTTCTTGGCCCTCTGCTCTGAGAGCGCCCTCTCCCTTGATACTGTGTTTTTATGGGATAGGGTAAAAAACGACTTGCTTCTTGAGTCAATTTAGGTTTTGCACCTAAACGAATATCATTGTGCATATTAGCAAAAGCTAGTTGGTTAGGAGGTGGTGTAGCAGAGTAAGCAGTCAATCTAGGAAAATCCATCTCACTAGGTAGAGCAAAATTGTTATCAGTTATAGGTAGAGTAGACGGGGCTGAAACACCAACAGATGTAGAAGCAGCATCATTAGTTAAAACATTGTCATTAGCATTTGATAAAGAGACTGGCCTTTGTGATTGAGTTTGTGCATTATTATGTCTGGGCCAGACAAAAATCTGACCAGTTTGGAAATCATTAAAGTCCCTCTGCAACTTTTTCAGTTTAATTTGTTTCAATTTCTCACTAAAAGAATTCACTTGTGAGAAAATGGTTTGCAGTCTATTTTTAGCATAATCTGATTTAAACTTGTCAGTTAAATTTTTGTGAGTTATATCTATTTCAGTACGTAGTTTAGTCTCAAGAGGTAAAAAATATTCATTTAAAAGTGACATGTACCTGAATCCTTGTTCAATATTTAGGTCCTGCCACTTTTTCTGGAGCACTGGATGATTAGTTCCATAGGATGGCATGCAAAATACACGCATTCCTCGAGGTACAATTCTATGATGTATGGATGCTTCAAGATGTTGCCTTTGCCAGCCATAGGCGCAAACTTAAACACTGTTCGGATGTCAGCTACCCTTACAGACCAAAGAGTTTCAGACATTCAAAGTCATGTCAGGATCATTCTAGCCAACAAGAAGGTACAGGCCAGAATGGTTCTAAAAGTATTAGGTCTCATGGCTGCGGCCATTACTCTTCTTCCCCTGGCTCGCTTCTACATGCGCCTTCTTCAGTGGATGTTGTTCACTCAGTGGTCTTACCAACAACTTCCAATGCGTCACCGAATTCTGGTGACACAGATTTGCAAAAATCATCTTGCTTGGTGGATCACTTCTCCCAGATTCACCAAGGCAGACACTTTGTACCCCCATCCCCGGTAGCCACTGTCACCACGGATGCCTCCTGATCGGGTGGGGGCATTATCAGGGCAGGATGGTTCATGGGACGTGGCAACCGTTCGAGTACCACCTGCACATAAATGTCCTAGAGATGAGAGCAGTGCTTTTAACGTTGC
This sequence comes from Protopterus annectens, assembly GCF_019279795.1. Taxonomy (NCBI): domain Eukaryota; kingdom Metazoa; phylum Chordata; order Ceratodontiformes; family Protopteridae; genus Protopterus; species Protopterus annectens. The sequence goes on along the minus strand of NC_056727.1, from coordinate 714,751,542 downwards.
AAGCCCTCAACGACTCTCTTCCTGTAGGGACGATTGCAGTCCACACAGACAACATGTCTGTAGTTTGGTATATCAACAAACAGGGCGGAACCAAGTCCTACCCCTTGTGTCGAGAAGCACTCAGACTGTGGCAATGGGCGATCTCATCTCATCGGTTTCTGGTAGCAACGCACATCCCTGGGAAAACCAACATTTTAGCGGACAGATTGAGCAGAGCTATTCTCATGCCTCACGAGTGGTCTCTCAAGCAGTCTATAGTGGAGGAGATTTTTCTGGAATGGGGTCGCCCATGTTGCGATCTTTTTGCTACTCCCCAAAACAGCAAATGCCCAGACTTCTTCTCTCTTCCCTCTGTCAGGCCATCCCCCCAGAGACGCTCTGACCCAGGATTGGCCCCAGGGACTTCTTTATGCCTTTCCTCCCTTTCCTCTAATCCCTCAGGTTATCCAGAAAGCTACCGTTTTGAGAGCCAAAATGATTCTCATTGCTCCTTATTGGCCTCGACAAATTTGGTTTCCATTCCTCCATCGTTACCTTTTGGTGCAGCCATGGCATCTGGACCCAGTGCCAGATCTTCTGGTTCACCAATCCAGTCAGCTGCACCGGTCTATCCCTTCTCTCAACCTCTCAGCATGGTTGCTCCACTTCCTTCCTTTAGCCAGGCTTCCTTTGATCTCTAACCCTGTTAGAGACATCATAGTAGCTTCTTTAAAATCCTCTACCAGGAGGATTTATACAAGCAAATGGAAACGTTTCTCTTATTGGGCTAAAGCCAAGAATATCGATCCCTTCACTGCCCCAGTTCAGGCAGTTTTGGACTTCTTAGTGGAGATTTTTCATGCAGGCTCCTCTTCTTCCACAGTTAGAGTTCAACTGGCTGCTATCTCAAACTTTCATGTCGGGATCGCAGATCACAATATCATGTCCCATAGGCTTTGTAAAGCCTTCTTGAAAGGAATTTTCCTGCTAAAGCCTCCAATCAGGAATCCTCCTCCTCAATGGGATCTTAATTTAGTGCTGACATCCTTGATTCTCCCCCCCTTCGAGCCAGCTGTTTATTGCTCCCTAAAATTTCTTTCTTGGAAAACATTATTCCTAGTAGCTATTACATCGGCCAGGAGGGTGTCTGAACTTCAAGCTCTTTCGGTTCGACCCCCCTATTTGGTCTTTCACAAGGACAGAGTATCATTGAGAACTAATCCGACCTTTTTGCCTAAAGTCGCCTCAAAGGCTAATTTGAATCAATCCATTGAACTCCCTGTATTTTTTCCAAACTATTCTAACAGATCGAACAAAATTACATTATCTTGATGTCCACCGCCAACTCAGATATTATTTGGACAGAACTAAACAATTTAGGAAATCCGATCAACTCTTTGTTTCCTATGCGGACAACAGGAAAGGCCTTCCTGTCTCTAAAGTGACTTTATCTAGATGGCTTTCTTCTGTCATCTCTGAAATTTATCTGCTCAGGGGAAAACAGCTGTGCTCAAAACCTAAAGCACATTCAACTAGGAGCTTAGCTACGTCTACAGCCTTTCAAGCTAGACTTCCTTTAGACACTATTTGTGCAGCGGCCACTTGGGCCACTCCTCGTACTTTTGTTTCTCATTACAAATTGGACTTGGCCTCCAGGGACAGAGTCAGTTTTGGCTCTACAGTCCTCAAGAGTCTGTTCCGTTGAGCCACCCAGGATAGAGGTGCTAGGGACGCGGTCCCATCAAGCAAGAATGAAGGCGAGATTGACAACTTAACATTAAGAAGTTATGTACCTACCATAACGTTCCATGTTAGTTGTCTTCTCTCGCCTTCTTTCTTGACCTCCCTCCTTCCCCAGGCCTGGACAGACCTTTCTACAAGAGATTGTTATGCTGAAGACCATTCAGAACTGGTCCTTCTTTCATCCTGTAGGCTTTCTTTCTTTCTTCCTTTGGGAAGTATTTATGCTTGGTGCTATTGCCCTTTGTCATCAAACGAGATCTGGGTACTTACCGCCTTGCATCATGGGATATGGGGCTGCCTCGAGCTGGTAAAAGTGACTCTCGAGCTTAGCAAGTGCCGAGTCGGAGCCGAGGATCGGCTCCGAACCCATCAAGCAAGAAAGAAGGCGAGAGAAGACAACTAACATGGAACGTTATGGTAGGTACATAACTTCTTATTTTATAACAACAGGTCCAAATATACTTGATCTTGTCTAACCAGTAAAGATGATATAATAAGAAAACATTAAAGGCCTACACCCAGTAGAAACTTGAGGTAATGAACATATATCATTTGAGTTTATTAACACTTGGTATAAACAAACCTACAAATTTCTGTGGTATAACCACAAACTGCTAGATGGAGAGGCAGTTTATTGAGTATTAATTAAGAAAGATTTTGATCTCACTTAGAAGCAATAAAGGACTGTGTTTGGGATAAATTTAAAAATGTCATACAGAATTCAACAAAGTAAGAATTTTACAAACAAATGAAGGAAAAATGGGAAACCATGGTGGACAACATTTTTAATGAAATTAATTAATAAAAAACTTTATATATGTGTGTGTGTGTGTGTGTGTGTGTGTGTGTGTGTGTGTGTGTGTGTGTGTGTGTGTGTGTGCAAAGTGCACAGTACTCAGTGGCGGATCTAGGAATATGGGAAAGGGGGGGCGCAGTCTAGTAAGTCAACTACAGGGGTTGGTGTGAGAAAGCGGAACACTGGTTACTGGAGGTGTGTAAGCATCACCTTAAGATGCTCTGAATTATGTGTGAAAAGACAGCAATATACATTCAGCTGATAAATAGATACTGTAAATGTGTATGCATGACCTCTAATGCAATGTTCATACTGATAGTTAACACTAAACGAAATCTTCTGATATCCAATATATTGTGGTACAGTAAACAAATATAGTAAACAGCTGGGGTAATTGTGGATAGAATGCGTTTCAGTTGTTCTACACTCAAGAGTCAGACACTCTGAAGTAACTGCAGGTGTTCACAGAGCTGAGGAATTTACTCAAGTAAGCCACTATAGGCAGGATCCCTACTGCAGAGTAGGTGGAATCTCTGTGTAGCCGGGAAGTGGGCTTGTTGTGGATTATTCTTGCTTGCTTAGTGGCTATTAAAACATTGTGTGCCAGTATCAATATCACTTGTTTTCACATTCAGACTTTTCACACCATCTGACAGGGAATAAAAGTGATTTAAAGTGAGTGTGTCACATTTACATATTAGCTAGGAGTCATATGATGATATCCTATGTGCTGAGAAGGCACCCTTCCTGCATCATCTCAATGCCTACTACTCATTCTAATCCTCTACTTTGAAACTCCCCCATGGCTGGTGGAAAGTTATCTATGTTCCTCCAGAACTTCATCATATCTAGTCTTATACTGCGGAAATAACCTACAGATACTCCATGTATTGTTAATGTAAATAAGGTCATCATACCTCTCAACCTGCAGACATCAAAAATATAGACAAAGGTTCTTGGAAAGCAGATACATACAACCAAAAATCTGGACAGCAAAATTCGTACACCTAACATCATAACTCCTCCTACTTCACTATAACTATCGGAAACAAAGTGCACAAAGGTATCAAAAATGAATCATATAGGCATAGTAATTCCAAGGTAGAGGGCTTTCTCTTTTCATAAAGAAAGCTGGTGGTGGAATGCAGAAGTCCAAAAAGTCATCAAAAGAAAGGAGTTCAGGAAAAAGTGGAAGACAGAAAAGATGGACCAGGCTAGGAAGGACTACTGTTGGCTAGCATTGAAGCTAAGAAAAGAGTTGCAGTAGCAAAGAGCAAGGCATCGGAAGCACTCTACCAGCTTCTGGAAAGTGACTCAGTAAAGGGCACAAAGAAACTATATCAGGTTGCAAGACAAAGTCAGAAAGATAAAGAAGGTGGTCAGACCTGAGCAGCCAAGTGCTAAGGATTGTGCGGAATGCTCAGCATTTGCAATCGATTAAGCCAAATATTCCACTGTTCCGTAATGAGCAGCCATTGCTCCGCTTTGTGTTTTGACATCCACATCCAAATGAGGACGGAGTCAAGTCACTAGCAATAGGTATGTATGGACGTTAATTAAAAAAAAAATGCTACCTATTGGATGATTGCTTTTCCATACTTGCCTACAGCCAAATGCATTCCAGTTCTGCATTCTTGGTAGAAATAACAGTATCAGTCATACGTGCAGCCTCTCCGCAAATTATGTAATGAAAACTAGAATGTGGAAATTGCCGCACCGCAGGTGTTGGCAGCCAGCGGTATTTTCTTAAAAGTGTAGGTTTTCTGGTGGAAGTCTCGTACATTTTGTGGACATCTACATGAGTTTTTGCTAGATTTTCTGATTTCCTTCCTAATGTCAAATATATGTTGAAGAGGAATCGTCATTCCTCTTGATTGTTTTTGATTAACGTGAGACACCTTGGTAAAATATATACCACTTAGCGACAATAATCAGCTTCAAATAGGAAGCTCACAACATAGATTGTTACTCGTGCTTCTCAGCTGTCCGTGATTTTAGATCAGAATGTTGTTCTGTCCTTCCTAAAACTTGCCAACTTGCCATTTGGGGAGACAAAATGGTTGGTTACATTGAGGAAATAATGACTAAGTGTAAATATATTGACTTAGTTTACTTGAAAATGCATGCGACTTTACATTATCTTATTCTGTCACTATTTCAAGTTAATGGTACAAATACCACAACGGGGAGACAAAGGCCAAAAATAGGGACAGATTTTAAATATTGCTCCTATAAACTTAGAAAGTTGTTAGAATAACAGGTTTTGCATTATTGTGTATTTTTCTGAAGAATATGAAGTCTGAAACTGAAATGTCTGTCATTATTTAATATTATTTACTGACTTCAATCCTCAATGATTAGCCAGAAAACCACAAATTTTATAAGGAGCAGACGAAAATATGAGGTAAAAATCTGGACAGATGAGTGGTATGAGAGGCAGCAGTATAAGAAACACTAGGCAATCATTGTCCAAATGGAATCGATGCTCTGTTAATATAATTGGGGAATTTCCTGCCATTGGACCTCAACAAGATATTCACTGGCAGATTTAACATTATTGTTTTCTGCAGAGTGTGATCCTTGTCTAATACTATTCATAGTGAATTGGTACAGCAGACCTGGCACCAGCCACTGAGTATGTTGTATTTTATCAATGGCTTCTGCTGACTTTGTTTTATTTGACATGTGTCCTATTGAATTTTAAAAATGTACGGTATTCACTAACTTAGTACTTCTGGCAGAAAGCACACTTCAACCAGGTCCCATGGAAATGGTGGGTGTACATTGCTAAGGTCTGTGTTCCACACTGGCCCCTTAAGAGGTTGAGACCTATGAGTCGGACACCTTTCATAAGGGATGCCAGTAACAACCTACTCACCAGTCAACAGGCCATCAAAGGAAGATGGAAGGAGTACTTTCAGCACCTTCTGAATCAAGAAAAACCCACAGAAGCTGTACTGCCCTAGACACAGTTTGCAATGAGAGAAGAGGAGCCCAACCTAGAAGAAGTAAGAACAGCACTAAGGAAAATGAAGTCAGGGAAAGCAGCAGCCTCACATGAGGTCACAGCAGATATGATAAAGACGAAGAAATGAAGACATAAGAGCAGAAGCCAAAGTAGCTCCAAATGCAGGAAAGATCAAAGAGAACAGATTACAGTGGTTCAGACACATGTGCAGAAAAGCAGAATACAATCTGGTGAAGAAGATTTGGGGCAGACAGAAAGAAGGTAACAGGGAATGAGGGCATCCAGCAAAGAGATGCTTGGATTGTGTCAGAGAAAATCTGTGACAGGCATGAGTATTGAAGAAGGCAAGAGTGTGGTAATGAATGGAGAGAGATGGTGATGGTTAACAAAATACCCTGAGCCCATGTAGAAACTGGGGAAAAAGGGGGTTGAGGATGATCATGGCAATTATGGTACGATGGATAGCAGACTGGCTAAAACACAGAATCATCAAAGTGCCAGTGACAATTGTCTTATAGGAAGCATGAAGGCAATAAGTCCTAACCTGAGAGCTCAGTTTTTGAGCACCTTTTTTGGGACTTACTTTTTTTCATCTATAGACAGTAAACAAGGATCTCTGGCTAACTAAGTTTGCAGATGACTGCAACCGGTGAGTTACTGTAATTTCCACCCCCACCCCCGATTCCCCTACCTTTTATTAATAACTAGTGTGCTGAAAACAGGCTCAGATTAAATGCAGAAAAGTATACTATTATCTGATTTAGTAGACAACCTACAGCACAGACAATACCCTACTTCAAAATTAAAATGTTGTTAGGGGCCTTGAATCTTGGATTGAAAATTCCCTTTCATTCAATCATCAGGTGAAATACAGTTGACGCAAAATCCTTCTAAATAGTGCAGCTAATGGCCAGGAGAATATCATTCAGATCTAAAGAGGGCAGTGTCACTTTACATTCAGCCTTTATTAGGCCAATTAAGTACAATGCCCTTTTCAGGATGTGCCTCACCAGACATATCAAACAACTATAGAGAAACCCATAAGTTCCTAAGATCACTGCCATAATGAACCCGAGTTCCTGAGACAGACTAGAAGCACTGCCTCTTTATTAGACTCTTGAGGGAAGATTAATGCCTTCTCTCTGTGGCATGAGAGATACAGTTGTCCTAGATCTTTTGTATCTCCACAAGCTTACTAGTTCCACAAATGCCAGAAGAAGGTACCTAAATCTTCACCAACAGTTAAATAAAACGTGATGGAGAGACAGATTCATCACACATCACTTCCTCCACCTCTGAGACAGACTGCCTCCTGCCAGTTAAACAGTGTGACATATATCATTTTTGAATAAGTCCTAGGTGATTGAATGGGCACCCATAAATTCACCTGGGCTAGTGTAATCTTCTTAGAAAAAGGGGTGCAGCAAAAGGGTGGGTACTGGCAAGGCATAAATCATCACAAGACTCCACTGCCTTGAAATTAAAGAAGAAATGTAAAACATATGCATTTTTTAGTAAAAGGACTATGCACTGCTACAAAAAAGCAGTATTTCCTAAACTTTGGATCTTTTGACACTTTCCCTTTAAAATTTGATAATATACATTAAATGGTTTAATATGATAAACATCACCACAATAAACTACAATTCAACAAAAGACATTCTGGTGGCAACATTAACACACACAAATGCACACTTATTTATACATACACAGACATACATATAACACAGGACAAACACAAATGTAAAATCTTATATAACTGCTGAAATGAGCAAATGCTTGTCCAAGCTTCATGAAAAGTAAAACAGAATGACTGGCTATCAAATAAGCACAAAGCTTAAGACAAATCCAACTTATTAGAAAGAAACTACCCTCCCTAACATAGCCAAAATATACACCTGAAATAAAACTGCCCACACTAAGTGCAGTAAAACTGGCAAACTGTAAAAATAAAACTCAGAGTCAAAGCATAACCTCACAAATATAACATATGTTAACAAAAAGTGCAATAAATACATCATTCCTGCTTACTTATTATGTCAATTACATCCACCATTATTAATTCAAAGCTTGAATAAGAATCTCTGAAACATAAAAATGTACACTTACCTGTAATGTCCAGCAGCTGTTTAATAAGCATGCCTAGCAGCTGCCTTCCTCAACTAAGCTGATTAGATACCCTCTACAAAAAAGTGTGTCCACTGCCCAAGCAAACCTAGACAGTATCTTATAACACTTTCCTCGACTGGAATAAAGGTCAGAAGTTTTGAAATTCTCCTTTTATGAAACCTACTAAGCCTAAATGATAAATAAACTATCATTTGTCAGTTGCCAGCAAAACTAAGCATTCTTAAAAAAAACTATAAAGATTTTGATAAATTGTCCTTTCCACTATGTCAAAATTGTCAACTAAGCTAAAGTCCATAGACGTTAAGAAACATACCTCACCTCATACAAGAACATACCTAACCACTCCCTAACCAGTCAAAAAAAACATCAAAGTATTTTTTTCACAAGAGACTGCACCCTGCTAAGGCCTAAAAATCACTACTTTGTGATTAGTACATTACATTTTGGTTAACAAATTCAAATCCACAAATACACTGATGAATAAATAATTTTAAACTTCAGATTAAAATCTTAAACTTTAAAAATAGTCAGTCAACAGTATATTTAGCTTCTCAAAATGAATATGGCCATTTCACCTCAGATAGCACTATCCATTATTCACTTCCCTTGTCCAAGACCAAGAACGGTTAACTCAGAGTGATTAAAGCAAGCTTAGAATAATTCACATGCAAACTAATTTATTATACCATGACCCCCCCCCCCAAAACGTGCACGCTGATTGGCCAGCGTGCCCGTTGTAAATCGAGTTATACTAATAGAAAAAGGTCCGGTCGCCCGGACTTTTTTCCATTAGTATAACTCGTTTTAAACATTGTTCGCTATGTTAAATGGGTTTAACATAGCGAGACAGTTTAAATAAGCAACGGAGATCTCCGTTGCTTATTTTAAAGCTGTCTCGCTATGTTAAACCCATTTAACATAGCGAGACAGTGTTTTAAAAAAAAAGCAAAGGAGAAAGCTAGATCTCCGTTGCTTTTTTTAGTGTCTCGCTATGTTAAATGAGTTTAACATAGCGAGACAGTTTTAAAATAAGCAACGGAGATGTCCGTTGCTTATTTTAAAACTGTCTCGCTATGTTAAACTCATTTAACATAGCGAGACATAAAAGCAACGGAGATCTTGCTTTCTCCGTTGCTCACAGCTCTGATGTACTGCGCGCGCGGTGCATCAGAACTGCCGGATGCCAGACATCTGCGGAAGGGCAGTAAACAGGCGTTATACTATGCCATTATTTAAGAAACGTAATAGTTTCTTTTCTTAAATAATCTCATGGTATAATAGCAATAACCCACTTCTGCGTGTGGGTAATGCTAAATTACCCACGGTTGACTTTGTTTGGTCCTCGGGCTTCGCCTCGGGACCAAACCACGCCAACCGTGGGTAAATTTAGCATTACCCACACCCAGGCGTGGGTTATTGCTATAATCAAACACCCCTTACCATATACTATGCCAAGGGTATTACTAGAATATGTGGCTATTTTTTTCATTATTATTTGAGTTTATGTTTTAGTTAACGTGATACAATTTGACAAATAATATACATATAGTATTTGTTCATTATACTGTTTGGTTTCTTTCAAATGACTAATCAAATATTCATCCATAACAGTTACATATACTAATTCTTATATGCTAAAATAATTTGTATATATACTCACATTTATAGATAATTAAATTTATATATGTTTTTTATATATTTCTCATATTTATATCCATAGGGATATATTATAACTATATTTGTCTATTTATTTATTTAATGTTTGATATTTAATATTTAATGTATAATACTTAATATTTCACATTTAATATTTGATTAGATAAATAAAATATTGATTATTTACTTATATATATTTCATTATACATCCAACCATATATATTATATATTTTACACTTCAAATTATATACCCCATATTTTGTTAGACTCATATTATTATTAAAAATTTTTTTTAAATATTTATGAACAATATCAACTTCATAATCTTTGTTATAATAATTGAGTCCACTGCTATATTTATGAATTTAATAAATATTAACAAAACATTTGGAAGATTTAATGCTACAATAACGCACTTACACTTCATCAAAACAGATATTTATTTATTTATTTATCTATCAATTTTTATAGAGAAATTTTTATAGAGAAATGTTTCATATATATGTCATTATTGTTCTTGTTTTAAATGTGTTTTAAATGTGCTTTTCCATATTGAAACTTGGTAATTTAATTTAGTTATTATTTTTTGGAACACTCGCTGACAGCATTAACCTCTAGTGTCGACAACTAGCTGGAGAATGGTTCTTGAATAGTTTAGCTCTTTAAAAACTTGGGCTCTTTCTGAACAGCATGTACTAATCAAAAAACTTTTAATTAACTTTCTAATTGAAAAATTGCATGATTTGTTTGCTTTGATTTGGCGCCTTTTTATATATTTATCTGTATAAATGGATGACTGGAATTTTATGTGTATTGTCTGATGAAGCGTGGTGGTGACCACGCGAAAGCGCTTACAATAAACGTTTTTTGGTGTTCGTATACTGGATTGCTTATTGCTTACTGGAAAAGTGAAGTTATTGATTTTGATTCATTGACTTGCTGTTGTTATTCACATGAACTTTGAGTTTCGTTTGGACATACTAAGATTTTATACTACTTCGTGGTGAGAGAGCCTGGTTATTTTCCTCATTATTTGAGTTTATGTTTTAGTTAACGTGATACAATTTGACAAGTGTGTGTGTGTGTGTGTGTGTGTGTGTGTGTGTGTGTGTGTGTGTGTGTGTGTGTGTATATATCTGTGTGTGTATGTGTGTGTGTATGTGTGTGTATGTGTGTGTGTGTATGTGTGTGTGTGTATGTGTGTGTGTATGTGTGTGTGTGTATGTGTGTGTATGTGTGTGTGTATGTGTGTGTGTATGTGTGTGTATATGTGTGTGTGTGTGTGTATGTGTGTGTGTATGTGTGTGTGTGTATGTGTGTGTGTATATGTGTGTGTGTATATGTGTGTGTGTGTGTATATGTGTGTGTGTGTGTATATGTGTGTGTGTATATGTGTGTGTGTATATGTGTGTGTGTGTATATGTGTGTGTGTATATGTGTGTGTGTGTGTGTGTGTAGATTGTAATCTGCAGAAAATGATAAAAAGCGCCTCATACTCAGCTAGGCTTTGCTTCATTTCATCCTCTGATTTTTGTAGTTTCATTAGTTCAGCTGAATAACTAGTTAAAACAACTTCTGCTTTTCCGATCTTTTATTATTTCAGTTCAGCTATTTCTTCAGTGTTTCACTTATTCTAACACATTTCAGTACACTTGATTTATTTTTTCCTCTAAATTTCTTGAAGTCATTTCCTGTACGAAAGCTGAATTTCACTGCTTTTTGCTGAATGTCTGCGGGATTCTTCCCAGCCAGAGTTTTCTTCTCTTTCTTTGCAGTTGATTTTCTTACAGGTTCTTCCAAAATTCTCTTTGCTAGCCTCCAAGAAGTGTAATTACTAACAAGGGACTGATTACTCATACTGACAGTTTTGGGGTCCTTTTTTTCACAGTTTCTGTTTTTACGCAGGGAGAAATGAACTCAGTCTGTTGATCGGTGTGCAGCCATCTTGGATGTCTGTCCTTTTCATCGTTATTTTATCCGCTTCTTCTTCTTTCAGCTTTTTCCCGGTTAGGGGTCGCCACAGCGGATCACCTGTCTGCTCATGATTGGCAGTGGAGTTTTACGGTGTCCAGTTGCCAGCCCGGTGCCCAACCTTCCACAGAAGGCACACACACGCACACACTCACACCTAGGACCAATTTAGAGTGTCCAATCCACGTACAGCATGTCTTTGGGATGTGGGAGGAAACCGGGGCACCCGGAGGAAACCCACGCGACCACAGGGAGGACATGCAGACTCTGCATCGAAGGCACCCCAGCCGAGAATTGAACCGGAGAACCTCTTACTGTGAGATGGCAACACTAACTGCTGCACCACTGTGGCCGCCCATTCATCGTTATTTTATCCATTAGCCCCATATCACTCAGATTTACCCATCCTTTTCCTCAGTGACACCTACTTACACAACTCATGCTTCACCTGCTCTACATTCTGCCTCCATCTCTTACAAGACAAGACCCATAGCTGGCCTTAGGCATAGGCCAACTAGGCAGCTGCCTAGAGCACTGCTCTATCAGCGGAGCTTTTCCAGTAATCTGGATGGTGTAGGTAGACCAGGATGGGGGCACAGGGTGGTGTTGGCGGGAGCACTGTGGAGACCTTTTCCCTAGGGTGTCAGTTGACCAAAAACCTGTCCTGACAACACCGCTAGCTTATTATCTCCCCCCCCCCCACACACACACACTATCTCAGTACTATATTAGGGCCATGATTCCAAAGGTTCTCTGCTTCCCACACCTTTAATTTCATATGTTACAACAGTACAATTATCTGCATCTGTCCTTCTTAACCTCCCTATTATCCTTTATCTCTGAAATGTATTTAACCCATCTACAACAAAAACACTGGCCCAAAAGGTCATCACTACTCTTTCTGCCTGCATTGCCCCTTTCTACCCTCAACAACCCTATCCCCAACTTTCTACTTTCCATCCTGCTGGCTGTTACATCCTATGCAGGATATAACCCATATAGCTTAGGCTACTGCAGCAGTGATCTATTTAAACATCTACTGCTAAGGTAAGTTTATTTACACAGCACTTTCAGATGCTACTTGTTTTGCACATGTGCAACAAATCCATCAGTAAAGTATCATAGGAGATTACTAGGCTAATGGCTCTGGGACCCTTACAAGCCTAGCCAAGAGTTTATCCCCAGAAAAGAAACCACCCTGCCAGTGAGGGACACAGGTGGAACCCCTGGGACATATTTGTGATTGCCCATCCACTAATCAAGGTTGCACTGAAGAGGGTTAGCAGTGTATTTTGTTTGACGTGTATAGGGAGTCTATTCCAGAGATGGGGCAGTCTCTGGGAGACAAATATGTCTCTCCAGCAGGTTTTGTAAATGTCTCATATTAGATTTAAGCCTTTCAATCAGGTACTAAGAGAGGAGCTAGACTTACAGATATGGAACATCTATAGTAGATCAGGGTCCAAGATTGCCTTGTAGATGAGACCAGGTCACCTCTGAGCAATCTGTACAATACCAAGTAGAGTGATAGTGATTTGAGCCTGTCCCCATATGACAGGTGTTCCAGGCCATGGATTCTCTTTGTGAGGTATTTCTGTGGCCTTTCCAGTTGCTGCAGGTGTTTTGAGAGGTACATAAAAATGGGGTGTTGTACTCAATTATTGACCTAATGAGGGAGGAGTACAGAGAGGTAATGACCTCCTTTCTTCTGGATGCAATCCCTTTACTTATGAGATGAACCAAGTAAAACACTTTTCTGACCACTGCTGCTACATGATGGCCAAATGTAAGATTGTTAACTTGTGTACACAGGTCTCTCACCACAGGTTGTGTGTTTAGGGGGTTGCCACTAATGTGGTAATCAGTAAGGGCCATGTTTTTGCTGAATGGTATAATACATTTTTATACATTTAATTTAAAGTCATGACTTTGGCACCAGTCATTTGTTGCTGTGGGACCCTCTTGAAGTATGTTAACATCATTTGGGGAGTCGATGACAGCACCCATCTTACAGTTGTCTGTAAACTTGGTCAGTCACAGACCTTTTGCCTTTGCATGGACCTTTGAGAAGTAGATGCCAAACATGCCTTGTTGGCTAGGTACAGACTGCCATTCAGCAGTCTGTAGAAGTCTGAGTAAATGGATAGGACTTTGAGATAGTCTGCATAGGACTTGTTTACTCTCTGTGGTTTCTCAGGCTGTTGTAAGTGCCAGGTTGGGTACATGCTGAAGGATGCATTTTACTCAGTGATGGGTTTGATGACAGCACAGTACAGGATGTCATGCCCTTACTTAAAAGTTGTACAACACAGAGTGATTTTCTCACCACAGAAGACACGTGGTGGTAAGAGGTCAGGTTACTGTCAGCATGCGTCCCCAGATTCCTGACCACTAGTCTACTTTTAGGGGTGTATTATCAACGTGGTAATTTCCAGAGGTGGCTGTCTTTCCAAAGGGTACTATTATGCACTTTGTCACACAGGACTTTGAGACTGTCTGCATAGCAGTTGTTTACTGTCTGTGGTCTCTCAGGCTGTTGCAAGTGCCTGGTCACATACATGCTGAAGGGTGCATTGTACTTAATGACTGGTATAATGAGAGTAGAGTACAGTGGAAAAATTACTTCCTTGGACCTGGATGCCATGCCATTACAAGTTGTGCAACATAGGGTAATTTTCCCACCACAGTAGACATGTGTTGGTCAAAGGTCAGGTTACTGGCAATTGCCAATTGGATGTGACTGCAAAGCCAGGTGATACTGGGGCTTTTTAAATTAATTCTGATGCTGCATTAACTTTAGCAATACACTTTGTATGATTCTAGCAAGAGACTTGCTACAGTTATAATGACAGTGAAGTTTAATTTTACTTCTTTTAGTCTGTCAACTTTAGGTTGAGGCAGGCACCAGTGTGGGGAACTATCCAAGGTGTCAGATAACCTAGACGAAGCTCACACACATTTAGCAGTATCTCTGGACCATGCTGTGTGTTACACAAGCTAATAGTGATATAGTTACCATAACTACACCTCTCAAGCAAAGGTTCCAATAGAAGTAATAACGGTTATTACTTCTAAGCAATGCACCAAAAGCAAACATGAAATAAAATAAAATTAAATAGAACTGGTCACGATCACATACCACAGGATAGCATTTATTAAAGAATAAAGTCCATGTTGAGAAAAAGAAAACTAAATGATTAATGCAGGCATGTAAAATAAATTACAACATTTCATTGGTTGAAGTTTGATCATAGGATTTCATTATTAGGTATTACATAACTCCGATAACAGTAGTAATGTAACATTCAAGGCTGCGGTTAAATGTGCTTTGCAATGATTTTTTTTAATTGTTTACTAGTATATTAGTGTGGAGCAATTAATTTGTCACCTGCAAGTTTTACTGTCCATAACTGGCAAACTTTCAACACTATTTTGCTGCATGGTACTTTCTCCGGCCATCACCTACTCTCACCTCTGCCACCGCATACACAGACATATGTATGTTTATATAGATACACACACACACACACACACACATATATATATATATATATATATATATATATATATATATATATACATAAAATATCTTCATCCAGAGGCAGACACAGTACTCAACCCCCTAGATTAGGCTTCATTGGAAAAAGAGAATGATAAGGTGGTTATCTGTGGCAATTCCTAAGAAACAACATGGGTTCCTTTATCACTTCTATAATGACATCAGCCTTATACCTAAAAAAGGGACATTCATTACCTAAAGATGTAGTTAATGTGGGGAGAATGTATACAATGGTTTAACTGTGAGAGGTGGCAACCCATGCAATTCAGCACCCTGAAAAAAGCATTTAGTTTGCATTTTCTTGAAATGACAGCACGACAGCTTAAAGTCAGGGATGCAGGAGAGCCAGATGCCATCCTTCCCATTTAAGTGTTACAAAATAGATATCACCAGTAAGGTCCAACAGACCAACAAATATGGCCATAGACCTGCTTAGAAATGTTCCACTGCATCTGAATGCATAGGCAATAATGTTTTAGCTGATTATAATAACAGCGAGATGTTCGATAACACGAAACAACCGCTGATTTTAATGATAAATAGCAGCACTTTGCTTTGAACTACAACTTATAGTTCAAAGCAAAGTGCTGCTGACTTTTTTATCATTAATTATCATTATTAAGTATGCATTTTTACTTGATATGTATTTATTTGAGAGGTTGTTGAGTAAGAGTTGGTGCATACAGTCTACAAAAAAGGCAAATTACATATAATACTTTTCTAACAAAGGTCATTCCCTGTAAGATTAAAAAACATTGCACAGTTCAGGATGCTCAGCTTTATTAAATATCTGTACTAACAAGGCACAACTGAACTAACATCAACCTAGTGTTTGTTTTCCCAGGTGAATAAAAACAATTCTGGGACTGTCACTAAAGGGCATAAATAATTAGAAGATAAGGAGACAGGATGAGAAAATGGTGACATCACAGTGTGGGAGGGGTTATTGAAGTACAGTAAGCACAGGACGCTCTGAAGAAAAAACTACTAAAATACACTGATTCAGGGGAAGCAAATTTGCCATTTACACTGCCTCACACCATGAAAAAAAAAATAAAACCAAACTGACATGTATATGTGCTATTTTACAACATCAGGTCTTCGTCATGATCACAACAAAGCCAATGTAATGTTGTGTACAGCTTACAATCTACTTGCCCAGATCTCCATTTTCATTTAGCTTCAAAGTCACACATGTGGGTGTTGACACAAGGCAGAAGAGGTAACAGCCACCTTCTTAGACTGTAGTTAATAAAATGTAAAATACAGTTGCTGTTCTTTGTATATCCACGCTTAAGTCCAAGCTTAACTTCTTAGTATTCACAATTTAACCCATTTACCCGATTTATTAAAAAGGGCAACTCTAGCATCCCAATTTTTGGGACATACCTCCTGTTAATCGGATCTGTTCGTAAAGCTCGAGCTAACAGCAACCGTGGTGTGTAAACAGTGAACAACAAATGGTGCTTGGTGTAGGCTTCAAACCCAACGGAAACCCCCTCTGTGTGCAATTCAAAAAAGAAAAAGTGGGCTCCGGTAGGTCTAGAACTTTCTTTTAAGCTTTATATCACAGTAAGCTAATAAACCTACCCTTATAGAAAAAAAATTTCTGTCAAAAATCATATATTGACATAACTAACTTAACTTTCTCTGCGCTATTGCAGTTTACATAAAGTAAGTGGATAAAGAAGACAGGACAAGAAGGTGAGTAATATTACATGAGAGACAAAAAAGTAGCACAGCTAGAGTAAAGATGTGCAATTTAATCTACTAAATCCTCGCTGTGACCAGACGCACTTTCACTCAACTATAGTGGAGAAGCAATTGGAGGAGCAATTAAGGATCGTCCTATAGATCACCTGACTGCAACCTCCAATTGCATCTCCGATGCATCTTTCACATAAAAAAAAAAAAAAAAAAAGTTGAAACAGCAACGTACGATTTTGGTAGTAGATTTTCCAATTTTAACAAAAGCACAGCGCAGTGCATGTCTTTTTTTTTTAACTCGCACAGCAGCTTTAAAAAGGGGGTGGCGCGCGCCCCTGCGCCCATGCCTAAATCCGCCACTGGTACTAAATATAATAAAATATTACAACACATTTTAAGCTTTTAGTGATATTGTTTAAAGGATAAGAAATGGAAATGTGAGAATTTTTTAAATAAATCTACCAGACAATAAGAAACATTTATTTTAAATAAATGAAAGCTAAAATAGCATAAGGGACAAAATAGGACCTCTTAAGGATGAATCTAGTGTTATTTTGGAGTAAAAGGAAATGGCAGGAACTGTCATTGCTTACTTTTCTGAGGTAAATACTTCTAACATGAAAGCAGATGGAACAGCCACCGTTAACCACTAGGAAGTGTGTCCCATGATAGCAGAAGATGATGTTAAAGCATCATTAGAAAACTTAACAGCTCCATTAACTGGAATGTTTAACAGTATGTTAAAAAACTGATGTTTAACAGTATGTTAAAAAACTGATTTATTCCCAAGGACTGAACATTTTTACATGTATCCATACATAAAGGTGGAGGTAAAGCTAACAAACTAAATTACAAGACCCCCTAAGTATTATAAAAACAAATCAGCCTTAGGTGACCAAGGAAAAAAACTTCTTCAGGTGAAAATTTTTTTGTTTGGTGGTACTGAAGGGAAGGCCTGGCAGTGCCTTCACTTGTGACTTTTATGTTTAATAGCTTGTAACTGGAGAGACTGCTTAGGATTAAAAATAATTTGTAGAGTACTTGTATGGACCATAAAACCTTGCAACAAAGTTTTTATATATAAATAGATATACATATATAGAGAGACTTTTAAATACTGTGCAAAGCCTATCTTTTTTTTTTTATTTTTGTTTAGAACAGTAAAGCTGTTTTATTTTTCTTTTTGGATTGATATAAATATACACCTTCAGTATTTCTTAAGTGGTTTGTGTGGGGGCAGTTTAGTCGAGGACCTTCCAAACATACCATTCCACACCAATGTCACCATATGCTGCTAAATGCATCACCTGTTTGGTTTGATTTTTGCTGAGGAGTTTCTAACTACACGTTTTGCTGCTATTCTTAGTATGTCTTGGGCTGAGATTTTTTGTCTGTTGTGTTTCTTTTGACCCATTACCACGGAGAACTTGATTAAAACTTTAGTGGAATCCAAAGCAATTGACTAATCAAATGCTAGTGCAGCTGCAGCAGCAGCAGTTGGATGATGGTTAACATGATTACCCTCAGAAACATGCCTGCCATAAAGAAATTAAGCAAAGATGATGATCTAGAGTCATAATTTGCTGCTGTAAAGAAGTTAAGCAAGAAGGATGACCTCTAGTCATAGCCGTTGACTTTCAAAAGGTATGCCACCACAAAAGACTGGGGCAAATAAGAATGGGCCAAAATATTTTTCTCACAGTAGAGGACTGATTACACTGAATATGAAAAAACTTAATATGTTTTGTTGATGGAGCTAAGATAAGTTCTAAAGTACAGTTTTACAATTGGAATTTCAGTATTGGCCAACTGGTATGAGCACCAGATGCATGGCCTATATTAAAACTGTGGTTAGAATATGATAGGAACAATAAAATGAAAATGTTAGAGATTCTAGCAGTGAATAGATTTAAACGAGCATTAACTAGTAAACATAACACAGTGGGTGTTGCAAAGTGATCCTGAGTTGTCTAACAAGTTAGTAACTTTAGTAGAAAGCTTATTAGTTAATGACACATTGTTTATTAATAAAAAATGTAGCCACAAGTGGAAGTCCCTATTTTAATCATAAATTTCACCTGGAGGAGTGAGGGGGGCGTGGCCAAGGATGAACACAGGATAGCAGCAGATTTCTTCAGCTCCACCAATTTCATTACACTGACAAGAATTAATTACTTAAAAAATTAATTTTTGAAGTAATTTTCTTTCTAAATATGTGTGTTTTATATAGTTCCTGAACTTTATCTAAAAAAGAAAGGAAATCTTAACAATATTCCTGTCAGAAATCACTTTGGAAATTTTCCTGTCAGTTTATCAGTCTGAAATGAGTTCCAGTAAGACAAATTCTCAAGACTCCAGCATCAAGAAAGAACTTCAGTCTCTGATAATTATAATCCAGCAACTTACTGCTAAGATGGATAAAATGGATACTAAAATAGACACCTTCATAGAAAAAACTACAAAACAAATAGACTTGTTACATATAGACCTGCAACAACAGAAGATCCAGATGACAGGCATAGAAGAAGCTGTGAATGACATGGAAAATAGAATACAAGAAGAAGAAATCAACATTGAGTTTCTGCTGAAACAAAATACACATTTACAAACAAAGCTGGATGTCCTGGAAAATAGATCTAGGCGCAATAACATTAGGATTTTTGGACTGCCAGAAAATATTGAAGGTAACAATATTACTTCTTTTCTAACAACATGGCTCCCTAAAACTTTAGACTTACCAGAAGCATTCTCTTTTGGTATCGAAAGAGCACATAGATCTATAGCTAATACTAACTCTAACAAAACTATCCTAGATCAGTTATAGTTAGATTTCTATCATCTTTTGATAAAGAGATGGTTCTTAAATCTGCTTGGGCTAAAGCTCCTGTTAAGATTAATGAGACAACTGTGCGTTTTGACAATGACTATTCTTCCATGGTAATAGCTAAAAGAAAAGTTTTTCTGCCACTAATAAGGGAGCTTAAAAAGCACAGTTTAAAACATACCTTCTGTTTCCTGCCAAGCTTAAAATCTTCCTTCCTGATGGTCCTAAAATTTTCGATGACTTAGACTCTGCCTTACTGTTTATCAAAAAATAAGATTTTGGATAAAATAGAAGAAATGGAATGGGCTAGTCCTTCATTAAAGAGACTGGCAACTGAAACTTCGTGGAAGACTTCAGAGAAGAAGAAGAGACTAAAAACAAATGATCTGTTCTATTTTTTTTTCTCTCATCATTTTATTTCATTATTAATCTTTTTAAATATAGTTCCTGCATTTCCAAGAAGCAACAAATATTTTGAAAAAGATTTAATCAAAGTTATTCTCTGTGTGCAAAGAAATGCTTTGTTTCATAACTAGTCAAAATATCTGGAGATTTAATGGCAAGTTGTGATTCAACTTGTTTCTCTTTCTGAAAAGGAGAAGTAAGGTCAGTAATTTGATACATTTTTTCTTTATCTTTTTTTTCTCTTCTCCTTTTCTTCTTTTCTTTGTTTAAACAATGACATTCTATTTAGATTATGTAGTGGGTAAAGGGTGGGGGAGGGCAGGAGAGAAGAGTAATGAAAATATGATTAATAGAATAATAACATATTTATTCCTTGTAAAAAAGTTTATATGTTCTTCAAATGCTATTCCTAATTATACTTTCTTGATTACACTGCTTATGCTTGTTTGTAAATAATCTGTCATGCTTTAACTAATAATAATTAGAACTAAATAATAGTAAATAATATGTTTTATTTTTAACTCTATTAATATAAACAGTAAGTAATATTCCATTGTATATACTTCTTATAGCTTTCTCTTACATTTTTATTTCTGCCTTACACCCTTTTACTTTCTACTCTCTTTTCTTTTCTTTATTAATATATAGAAATGCTTTTGATCATATAGACACAGTAAATAATAAGATTTGCATAAAAATTGAGTTGGGACAAAAATATTGAGTTTTATTACTTATTAATAATTTTGGGCTTAATTTCACTTACATAGAGGCTGTAATAACCTGTAAAATACATTGTGAAGGTTTTGTCATGTTTAGATGCATTTACACTGCTAAATGAATGTTTGTCACTAGTTTGTAATAAGTATCACGCCAAAATGTTAAGAGAGACAATCTGGGATGTGGGCTGTCTCATGCACAGTGTCCATGAGCTACTTCAAAAGCTTCAACTCTCAGAATTCTCACAGAGAAGCTGAAAGCAGCTAGTCTCACCTTTGACCTAGATATCACACTGACACATCACAGATTCAGCAATGACACTCTACCAGGAAATAGAAATGATACAAATGTGACTATGTGAAGGAAAATGAACTCTTTAACATCTAAATGTGAGTTATTTTATATAATTACTTAAATATCTGTTATAATTCATAAAATATGTCAGTTATAATGAGTTTAAATGATACAGTTTCTTGTAGTAAGTAAATGTCTTATTTTAGAAGGCATAGAAAATGAAACATTTATTCAAGTGTTTTTGAAAATCTACTTAGCAGCTTAATAATCTGTGTTAAAAACTTATGTTCCAAACATATACATTACTATAACTCATTTAATTCATCTGATTGACAAGCATAAATAATTTTATAACTCTATACTGGAAGAAATTGTCATGTGATATATTTTAAAGCAGTAGTATAGCATGGTTGTAAAATCTGGTTACTAAAATGTGTTTGCTGTGCATTATTTTGTATAAAGCAGACAGATTTATTGTAGGGACAGCAAGTAAGATGGTGCTCAGTAAGGACACAACTCAGTGAGATCAGATATATATATATATATATATATATATATATGTGTGTGTGTGTGTGTTTGTGTGTGTTTGTGTGTTTGTGTGTGTGTGTGTGTGTGTGTGTGTGTGTGTGTGTGTGTGTGTGTGTTTGTATGCATATGTATATATATATATGTATATATATGTGTGTGTGTGTGTGTGTGTATGTATATATATATATATATATATGTATATATGTGTGTGTGTATATATATATGTGTGTGTGTGTGAGTGTGTGTGTGTATGTATATATGTATATAAGTGTTTCTGAGAATCTGCATAACTATGCAGTATGATTTATAACAATTTCTATGAATACAATATTTTATTCTATTGACAATAATGAGTTTGAGTAAATGCTCATATACAAGCAATTCAAGGTTTTTTTTGGAAGCTGTTAATTGCATTTACATGACAGAAAATAGATGCATCTTAATATATGTAATGTCTGAATCATATTAGCCAAAGTTTTTGATTTAAATGAATGTTAGAACTTATTTTTCTCTCCTCTTGATTTCTAACATCAAGATTATTTGAATGCTATTTGAATACAGGTGTTTTATATTACACGGATGTTATATAGTAGTATGAACAGTTTTAAAAAAAAAAGGTTTATTTTAGTTTATATGATGCTGTTTTACCAAATGTGTAGTCTTGTCTTGCTAGATAATTGAATTGAAAACTGTTAACCTCAGTTAAATATAACTAGTATTAAATTGATAAGGTGGTAGCTGAGGTACTGCTGCTTGGTAGGGGTTAACTTGAGTGGTAAATACTACTCTAAGTTGGAGTTTATAACTCCAGGCTGGATGCAAGGTTTAATCCTTACATTATTTTCACTTGTTCATTGTTATTTGTATATAGTTTTGACATCCACAATATATTTTGTACATTCATTGTCACTACAAACAAAATTGAATCCTATACGAAATCCCATAAGAGATTCAATAAATACAGCTATATTTAAAGGTACACCTAAAGGAGGAGATGTAACATTACTTATCTTGTTATTTGTTATTTTGATCATAAGATTCTTAAGTTTTAAAAATGCCAAATGACATCTTTAAAAGGAATTTCTTTAAACATTAATGGATTGAATAATCCATGTAAAAGGGCAAGCCTAATAAGATACATTAATTTACATAAGGCCAACTTAGTCTTCCTGCAAGAAACCCATCTCTTGAAAAAAGATATTGATAAACTAGCCACAAACAAATATACAGTATTGGTTAGTTCAGAGCACACTCAGAAAAAAGAGGAGTGGCTATTTTATGGAATAAAAGTATGCCCATTCCTAAAACCATTAAGTCTCATCAGGATGACAAAGGAATGTTTTGTATGATTACAATACAAATTAATGGGAAGACTTACACTTTAATTAATGTATATTGGATACCTGGAATTGGTATTAATACAGTGAAACATCATCTTGATAAGATCATATCATTCTCTATAGGATATATTATTTTAGCTGGTGACTTTAATTGTATACTACATGAAAGTGATACTACCACTATAGGAAAAGAAGAATTACATCTAATGCAAAACATTTAAATGATTTTGCTAATTCTTATCATTTGAATGATATTAATAATCAGATAGATTCAAAATCATTACCATACACCTTTTTTCTAACAGATACAAAACTTATTCAAAAATAGATAGGGTCTTTATTTCTAACCAGATGGTAACAGATTTAATTAATTCCAAAATCATTTCATGTCCTATATCTGATCATAATTCAATTGTTTTGAATTCATGATAAAAAATACTCATAATGTTCAGATCAAAAGGATACCAGCATACTTAACTCAACTAAAAGACTATAAAGAATATATACTTTCAGAAGTAAAACATTTTTAGACATAAATAATACTCCTGAAGTCTCCATTGTTTATGTTTGGGATGCCTTAAAATCATATCTATATGGACAAAGTATCAGATGGTATAATAATAAAAGGAAATCTTGGGATAAGGAATTGTTAGATATTCAAAGTAAATTAGACTCTTATAAACATAATAATAAAGAAAATATTATGGACAAGAAAGTTATTGAAGAAATAAACAAACTAAATGAGAAATACAAAGAAATTTTAACTCATAAAGTTAAAATAACTTTAGAGAAATACAAGTTTTTGTCTTATTCAATAAGCCCCAAATACTTACATAGACTTAAAAATAAAACAAAAAGGTTGAATAAACAAAACCATATCAAAGAAATCTTTTCTCTAAGGAAAAAGAAGAAGGTTTCTAGTATACCAGAAATACTAGATGAATTTAGAAATCACTTTCACAAAATTAACCATAATAACATTAACATGGAACCTAAAGATAAAATAAAGGAGTTTATAACCACAAACATGAATAAAAAGTTTAATAAACAACAGATTAAACTATTGGACAAAAGTATTTCATATACAGAGGTTATTACACAAATAAATAAGCTTAAATCAAGCAAAGCACTGGGTAATGATGGTATTATACCAGAGATATATAAAATCTTTTCTAAAAGTACATATTCATAGATTCATAGATTCATAGATTCATAGATTAGTACTAACTAACTAACTGCCCAGCCAAATTTTAAGCCTAGCCAACCATCCCTGTGAGATTCAAAACCTGCACCTTGTGTTTGTATAAGGCAAAACACCTTAACCACCCTCCCATATTCATTAATACATAAGGTTTTTATTTTGGCCCAAACTGAGTTAATAAACCCCCCCCCCATCTTGGCAATATACATTTATTTCGCCAATTTTAAAACCTAATAAAGATCCAACTAGATGTTCTTCATATCGGCCCATCTCATTACTTAATGTTGATTATAAAATGTTTGAGTATCTTTGCTGATAGATTGAAGACAATCATTCCCAGCATTATAGATATAGATCAGACAGGCTTCATTGTAAATAGAAATACTTTTGATAATATAAGAAGAACTTTAACATTAATAGATTTTGCAAATAGGAAAAGAAAGATTTAACACTTATTAGTCTTGATATAAGTTCAGCATTTGATTCAGTAAGTTGGGACTATCTGTTTACCTTAATGAAGTGCACAAACTTCTCAGATGCATTTGTAAATCTAATTGAGCATTTATACAAAGGAACGTTGGCTTATATTAAGGTAGGAACATATGTTTCACAAAAAATACCCATTCTTAAAGGTACAAAACAAGGATGTCCACTTTCCCCACTATTATTCACTTTAGTAATGGAGCCTTGGGCTAATTTGATCAGAAACAGTACTGACATAGAGGGTTTTGAAATAGATGAAAATACAACATCCAAAATTCAACTTTTTGCAGATGATGTTCTAATTACATCAGCAGGATCTAATTCTTCTATGCTGACTCTATTTGATAAAATGATGAATTTTAAAAGTATTTCTGGTTTAATATTCAATGAAGAAAAAACTAAAATACTACCTATATATACACGAAAAAATATTCTCATTAGTGATTTTACTAAATACGTACCCAACTCAGGTCAGATAACTTATTTAGGTATAATACTATCTAAAGATATTAAATCTATTATATATAATAATTATAATACCTGTTTTCTTAATATACAAAATCTTTTTAATACCTGGAATAATATGTTTTTTACTATGGAGGAGAGACTTACAATTATTAAAATGATAATATTCCCCAAGATTTTATACTTAATACAATCAATAATACTTCCACCTACAAAATTAATTATCAAGAAACTGAATACACTAATGTTAAATTTCCTATGGGCACCTAATAGACCTAGGATTGCATTAAAGAAACATACTAATAGCTGGTCTCAAGGGGTATTTCTTTTCCAGACTTTAATTTATAAACTATCTCTTCTATTGTAAAAGTTATTACTTTATTAATAGATCAGTCATATGTCGCAAAATGGAAAGATTATTGGGAGCTAATTAGTATGCACTTCATGAAAATCTCCTTAACACATAAAAATATGATTGTAAATAACTCCATGTTATGGTTACTAAAGGAATTTTGTACTTCACCTATTACACCTAAACATATGGTTTGTTACCCATTAAATATTATTATTAGTTATCGTAACTTTATATTCATGCACCCTAAGTATAGGGAATGGAATTTTATTGTATTCCCTATAATGTATACTCAGGGTATGCTTTTGTCATCTACTTCTGAAGGAACTCATTTAGCTATAGATAATTATCTAAAGTACTGGTATCAGTTGATATCTGATAATAAAGTTAAAAATCTAGATTTCTTAAAACAAGAATTTGATCTAAGAGAAACTTACTGGTTAGAGGTTCAGACCTTTAGACAACATCTCATTAATAAAATTGATCTAATGTCTATAACAGTTAAAGAATCTATTCCAACACTGATTGATTACTTGATATTAAATTTACAACATAAAGTTTCTGATAAAGGTAAACTTTCATACATACATAAAACTATCAGACAAGAAACTTTTTACAGTGTAGATTCATACTGGAATTATTTCACTTCTATTAATGGGGACCCACCAAATCAACAAGATAAACAATATATATTGAATCTGCTTATAGAACTACGTCTTCCATTGTCTGGAGACTTTATACATGGAAATTTTTACATAGATCTTTTATACACCTTTGATGATGAATAAAATAAATAATAAAGATAATTTATGTAAGAGATGTAATGTAGAAATTAATGCTGACTGGGCTCATATGTTTTATGACTGTATAAAATTGAAAGAATACTGGAAGTCAATTAATGAATTTTGCAGGCTCTTTTACAGATAATTTCATTATTTCTAAATCTCTTATATTATTCAACACACCTGTACCTCAAAGTGTTAAAAAGGTTAAGCTTCCCTTGTTATGGTCTATTCTAGCAGTGGCTAGGAAAATAATAACTAGAAATTGGATTTCAGATACACCTCCTTCGTTCAATGAATTTAAAAATGTTATGAATATAGTGTGCCATATGGAAATTAACACAATTAGGACAAGAACAAATAGAAAAACATCTTATTATATTGTATGGGATAATTTACAAAATTTGTTAAAAAAATTTTAATTTCAATAGCATGGTATTTTAGTTTAATTGATCTGATTGTAGTGGATGTCTTTGTAAATACTTTAGTTGTTTTGTTGAATATTATAATAATACCTATTTTTAATTACTTGTATAAAATTGTTATGATATTTCTCTTGTATGTTAAAACAATAAACCTGTTTTGAAAAAAAATAAATTTCACCTGGAACTTCATCGGATTTGTTTATTGTTTAAAACTGAATTGTGTGTCCAAGTCTAAAGCTGCAATAAGAAATATGCAGTCTTGTGGAACAAAAAGTAGAAATGAATAGGTTATACTACTGATAAAAAGGGAATATGCTGTTCTGTTTCAGATGTTCAAGGAGGGAGTCATTTAACAAATTCTGTTCCATTTATAATGAAGAGAATGCTCATAGAAAGCTGATATGTATTCCTCAAATGTAACTGTTCCTTTAGAGTGTGAAAAGACTGCTACTAGAGTAACTTGAGTCCGCATTATGCCATTTTACTAAAACCAAGTTATTAAACTGTACTCCATTTTTGGGAGGGAGACTTGTTCAAGATATGCTACACTTTGGAAGCATGAGTATACTTGTCACAAGTCCCCTGTTGTAAAAGCATAAGGTTAGTAACAAGCAAAAAGTAGGGGTGATATGCATTAATGGTCATAGAAATTATTATCCCTTCACATGTGTAGAATTTCAGACTTCTGCGAAAACGTTTGCATCTTATAGATGTAGTCCTTGACTTTGACTCATGATGTCCTAGGAAAAGATATGACAATTTTAAGACTCACTGGAAATGTGGGAGGAAGGAGCGTACATACAGAATGTGTGGGAAGCTGATACACCTAATAAGAAAAAGGTAAAGCAACAGTTTGCTATGCTTACTCCGTATAAGAATGATGGGAAAAGCAAAAAGTGAACTCAATCAAAATTAGGACAGGAGAATTAACATGGAAGCTTAAAAGGGTATAGAATTTGGTTATAGTTTGATGGTAAAAATGAATCTGTGTATTACCAGTACCTATCCGATTGATGAGACAACAGAAACTCAATATTGTAAGAGATGTCACTTGAACTAAGGGTGAACTGATAGAAAACTCTGAAGTAAGAAAATTAGTACAATATGAATGGCTGCACAGTCTTAGCATTGAAAAATTAATTTTAGGTCGGTGCTTGTGAACCCAGCTGTCGATTGGGACAGTTGTTCCTACCAGGAAGGTTAAACTTCATTATTTGAAGATGTACATAGTTTTGTCTAAATTGATAGGTAGTGGGGATGTTCTGGTGGGGTGTTTGATTTTTTTTTTGTGAAGGTTTTCATTAAAACAAGAAGTCTTATAAAATGCGACTTGGGTTCAAATTAAGACAATAAACAACCGTATAAAGGATCAACCTAACAAGTGGGTGCATGTAACAAAAGCAGGAAACAGACATTTAAAAAACTGTCATATATATAATAGGCAGTAATAATTTCTTATGGCTACACTAAACATTATTTTGGAGTGTGAATGGTCTCAGTTATAGACAAAAAAGTAAGAGTATTGAATTATATTAAAAAATGCAGAGTGCAAGTATCAATGCTACAGGACACACATTTGGAAAGATGCACGTGAATTTTATAAAGAAAGGATTTCAGGATGGATATTCAGGAAAATATTAGAGACAAAAATGGGACTATTTATATCAGTTGCTAGAGGAGCTCCAATAATGATAGAAGAAGAAAAAAAAAGATAGTTATGGCAGATTTGTGGTAATAAGGGGCTACTGGCAAGGGAGGAAGATTGTGCTGGCTTGTATTTATGTTCCACCTAAAACTGCCATTTTGGACCTTAAGAAAATTTTGGGATAAATCAGCTTTCAGCAGGGAATATTACTTGTAGGTTGGGTCTGGAACATGATTTGCAGCAGTGAGATTGTATCTGGGTACCTAGAAGGGAAGATTATAACAAAAGACGGTAGATTTCTGAATAAATGAAAATATTTGATATGGAAGACTTGAATTCAGTAGTAGAAACTCAGAAAGAATTTACATATTATTCCCCCCAAGGTACAATAACTGGGCTAGACAAGAGAGAAATTATATTTCACAGGAACATGTGCATTTTAATTGAAAGCTTTGACACACATCCAATAACTATTTCAGATCATGTGCCAATAGCAACCAAGAAACAAATGCAGGATAATGAACTACAAATGAGATATTGGCACCCCCCCCCCCCACACACACACACACACCTGTTAAAAAGAGAGGAATTTAAGGAATGGATAGTGGAAATTATTCAGGAGTTATTAGGGAAGATATAAAGTTATTCAGAAGTTATAGCTAGAGAGTGGTATAAAATGAAAGTAGAGTTTAAAAATAGGGTAGAAATAAAAGAAAAAAATATGTGGTTTAAGACCTAACAAGAATTTAGAGGGTTTGACAAAGGTTAAAGCATTGCAGAATAAGGAGAATGTCACAGAACAAGATGAGGTACAGATCTAGAGTGCTAAAGAAAAAATAAGGAAGTACCTGGATACTATGAAGCAAGCAAAAAAAAAAAAAAAGATCACAAAACCAGTGTACAGTAAAACAATACACAGCACAAAATGCTGGAAACCTAAGTGTGAACCCAAGAGACAATGGACACGCAAAATACAAGTTACAAAATTTTTATTACAGGTTTAGGGCTTTTGTTCCTATAAGGAACTTCATCAGAAGCAATAAAATAAAACAACACAGTATTTAAATTGAAAAAACTCTGATACATAACTTCACCAGCAAATAAAATTCAAGGAAATACAAAAAAAAATCATATCTAACATTTAAAGGCATATAGATACTTAAAATTCATATTTAATCACAAGTCAATCAAAATTAAGTAGTTATAAAATCTTAATACCATTGAATTGAATATCAAAAGTCAAAAATTAATTTTAGGTAAATGCATTTATTTATTTAACATTTGTTTACCGGGATGGTCCAACTGGACAGTCGTGTCCATTTTCAGTGGAGGCCTGAGAAAAGCTCCAGCAAAGTACATTTTTACTAATACATATCTAGTACAACAAAGAAAACCTTTACTATACAGCTTATATGCATCTACTTACAGTCTAGCAGAGATCAGTAAAGCAATTTATATACATAAGAGATTAATCAACAAAAATATATACATGAGATATGATTAACACACAAAGTACAAATACAGTACAGCATGTCTTAGATTATCTTAAGCCTCTACAGTACATTTAGTATGTCATCTGACAGAATACAGTTTACAACTGTGAGGAAGACAAGGGAATATAGGAAAGAGCGACGGTTACAGGAGTTAGAGTGGATAGAAGTGTAGTTAGAGGTTGTATCTGAATGAGGGAAAGTTATCCTAGGTTAGTACATGAGCAGAGACAGGTAGATGTTAAGTGATCTTTTTAGCAGTTTCTTAAACTTTGGTGGTGCTCGAGGTGGATCTAATATCGATGGGTAGGGAATTCCATATTTTGGCGATTACTGTTTGAAATATAGCGAGTCACCAGCATTATTGCTACTTTTAGTGATGTTTTTTAGGTTTTTGTTAGTGGAGTGCAGGGTCCGGTTATTGGAATAGTGAGTAAGTAGACCTTTGAGAGCAGGTGTTTCTTCAGGTTGGTTGAGTATTTGGTTGGCCATGGAGAGCTGGTTAAATATTAGTAGTTTTCTTGAGCTTAGCAAGGATGGGTGACTCATATACGAGTGTGTAGAGAATGTGGGTTCTGGCAATGGAGATTTTGGATTTGTCTGTGAGGAAACATTTGTTCCTGTACAGGCTACTCATTTTTTTGTGGACTTTTTTGATTATTTGATTTATGTGGAGATCAAAATTCATGTTTTGGTCCATTACTATTCCCACGAGTTTGGTGTAGGATACTGGGGTAATGATGGTTTTGTTTGCTGAGATGATTTTGAATACCGAAGAGGGGTCTGAGGATCTTGTATGGTTAAACAGGATGAGTTTTGTTTTGTTGGGATTGAGTAATAACTGGGCTTTGCTTAGCCAGGTTTCTATTTTAGAGAAGGCATATTGTGTTATTTCCTGAAGATGGTGGAGTGTTGGGACTGCACAAATTAAGGTAGAGTCTTTGGTGTATTGTATTAAAATGGCTTCATTAGTGGCAGTATGTACGCTATTGGTGAATAATGTGAAGAGAAGAGGGCCAAGAATGGATCCTTGTGGGACCCGTAAGGTGACTGACAGCAGTGGGGAGAGGGAGTTACCCCCCTTGACTGCTTGCTGCTTCCCAGTGAGATAGCTCTGGAACCAGGTGAGTGTGGAGTGGCTGGTTTTAAATTCTGATAGTGTATTTAATAGTCTAGAGCGTGAGACCATGTCAAATGCTTTTGAGAGTCCAGAAAGATAGATGAGATCAGGTTACCTTCATTTCTGAGAAGGGTGACAGAGTTAGTGAAGCTTACAAGGGCAGTGGCTGTACTATGGTGTGGACGGAATTCATGTTAAGTTTTGGATAGTAGATTGTTAGTGAGGAGATAGTGGAGGAATTTGGTATGGATGCATTTTTCCAGGATTTTTGATAGTGGAGAGAGGATAAGCAATTGGACAGTAGTTGGAAAACTCTCTATAGAGCTGCCATCTTTCTGTAGTGGAATGATCTGGGCTATTTTCCAGGTAGTTGAGACCTGTGGTTTATAAGAATGAAGACAGGGTATGCGATAGTTTCTCCAGTGATTTTGAGATAGTCTGTGGGTAGGTTGTCTGCAGCTGTGGTTGTTGGTTTGAGTTTTTTGTTATTTTTTTATGATTGCAGTAGGAAATGGTTGTAGGGAGAAGTTCTTGTTTTGTGTTGGAGAGAAAGAGGCGTGGGGGGAGTGGCTAGTGTTTGTTAGTTTGAGTACAGAATTGGTGAAAAATTTGTTAAACTGTGTGGGTATGTCCTCTATGAAGTTGTCAGTGTTTGGGGGAGGGTAGTGATTTGACTAGGCTTAAGGCTTTTCTTGATTGCTGACCAGAACTTTTGTGGGTTTCCTTGGTGTTCTAGTTGTATTTTAGCATAATATTCTTTTTTTTGTCTTGTCTTGTATGTTTTTTGGCAGAATTTCTTAGTTCTAGGTATTTCTGATGATTGGTTAGTGATTTATGACGATGCCAGTCGTCCCAAGCTTTGTCTCTTGCTTTTAGTAGAGCTCTTGTTTCCTTGGTTAGCCATGGGGTGTACTTCAGTTTTATCCTAATTGTTCTAGGTGGGGGCAAGGTTATTTAAGATGCTAAGGAAGGTGGAGTTAAATAACTCCACTGCCTTGCCTAATGGGAGGTATTTGAAAGGTGCCCATCTGCAGCTTTTGAGTGTGTGTATATGAACTCTTGGGGATTGAAATTTTTTTTTTGTTTCTGATTTGCTGATATGATTAGGTTTTGGAAGAGTATTTGCTGCTGGAGTAGAAAGATGGGGTGGTTGTCACTAAGGCTGCCAGGGAGACAGCCTGTGAGTTGAGAGAGGTTAGGTTGATTGGTGAGTATCCAATTTAGGATTGATTGGGTTTTTTTTTATGTTTTGTCTATCCAGGTAGTGTGTTGGATTAGTCGGGAGAAGCCGCACAGAGAAATGTGGTTTATGGGTATGTTTGAGTTACAGAAATACCAATCGATATTAAAGTCTGCAAGTATAATTGTTTCTTGGGGAAGGAGCTTATGTGCCTATTGTAGGATGTGCTATAGGGCAGGGATATTATTCCCTGGTGTAATGTAGACACCTACTCTGTTTATTTGCTTCTTGGAATTAAGTAAAAGTTTAGTTGATATTTGTGCATTAGTGACATCTGGGATGCTTATGTCTGTAGCTTTGAGGGTTAGGTTA
Source organism: Protopterus annectens (assembly GCF_019279795.1). NCBI lineage: Eukaryota > Metazoa > Chordata > Ceratodontiformes > Protopteridae > Protopterus > Protopterus annectens. The sequence goes on along the minus strand of NC_056727.1, from coordinate 714,719,410 downwards.
TTTTTGTATAATATGGCTACACCTCCGCCTCTTTTTCCTATCCAGATTTGTCTATGTATGTTATAGCCAGGGGATGTTATCTAATTGTTGTCTGATTTAAGCCATGATGTGATGTCAGTCTCGCCTTTACTCTCACTTATGGGTTCAGATCCAATGTGTTGGATCCGTTTTGGCCAATATTACAGCTAGAGGCCTTCAGCAAAGCTTGTGGGCTACATTTTTTACCCATAATCCCTCCCCCTGATTAATTCAGATCTTGTTTTCCATGCAGCAAAGAGGTTCAGTCAGTCATAGCCCTGGGCGAAGTACACATTTTTTGATAGCTATTTTCTAATATATATTTTATATATTTCTTATATTTTCATATATATTTCTCTTTATACTTTTATCTCCCTTTAGTGCTTCCTTGTCACCATATGTTTATTTAAGTTAGAGGGTGTTTTAGGAACGTCCGTTTAAGTTCGAGTTCGTCCCTCTCCTTGTTACTAAAACTTTTAAACTTTTTTCTGTGTGAGTACCTTAAGTCTGTTTAAGTTGGAGGACTTGAATTGTCTTGAGTGATTGTGTACCTTTCTGTCTTCCTATATTTCTTGATAATGTCTCAAAAGGACAGCAAGCCTGTATGCTTTAAAAAGTGTGAGAAGGTACAGTAAAAAAATGCCCCTTAGCGATTCACACACTCGGTGTGTATACTGCGTAGGGGCTATACACTTATAAGAGTCTTGTTCCAGCTGCTATAATTTTAACCACCGGGCTTTGATGGAAAGTAAGAACAAATTAGTATTGAAAGACCTTTTGAAAACACCTTTATCTGAGGCTATATCTGCAGAAAAATCAGACAAACCACCAAAAAGACCTTCATTGGAGCAGATATCCTCGTTGGAGCCAAAGCAGAAAGCTCTGAAATTGACAGATCTCAAAGCTCCATCGGATCTGACATCCACTCTTGGCTCCAGTATTTCCTTGGAGCAGGGATCTCCACGTGTTCAGACAACATCCTTGGTGCAGAAACACAGGAGCCAATCTCCTTCAGTGGAAAAGATTTCTTCTAGGCTCCCTTCTCCAATTTTAGCCCCTTCAAGATAGTCTTCCCTATCGACTAGGTACACCTGGAGTCTGTCAGATGAAGATGTGGAGAGACTTTTAAAGACACCTGCCTTGACCAGAATTCTTGTGGATCCAAACCCAAAGGAATTGGTTCAGATAACCCTTCTCCTGCCATAGCTCCTCCTCAGATCTGTCGTCCTGCTTTGGAGCTGGAAGATTCTGACATCCAGGTTGTCTCTGTCGGCTCTGGGACTCATAACTTCCCCGGTTCTGACATCAGCCCTGAACATTTCCCTGCCTTTAGAGCAGGAGACTTTTAGGAGCTGACACTCGTCTGTTGGGTTCATGGAGACTTTTTGGGTTTCTTTGGAGGCGATTTTGTCCCTTCTCGGCACGGGTGAGTTTGGCTCCTGCCTCTGCTTTGGAGTTGTTATCTTCGGCCCTGGCGAGACCTTCGGCACCGACAACTTGCGTGTTGGATCCTGGGACCTCTTCAGAAAGGGGATGGTCTGCCTTCGAGGTAATGAGGAGTGCCTTCACTTCACAGTCTGAGACTCTGTCTTTGTCAGTTCTTTCTCCCTCTTTACGTCAGTTGCCTTTGTCTTCTCACACACCCTCTCCACAGGTCAACAGAGATGCTAGGACTCAGGACGTACCTCAAGTTATTGCCCCCTCTTCTGATACCTTTCCGGAGTATCCCACTGAAGAGGTCCCTCGGAAGAGGACATGTAAGAGGAAACATCTAGAATCTCCAGAAGAGTCCATCACATTTGATATTGACCTCGAGGCAGAAGGGTCACCATGATCATCTCCTGAAGATATCTCCTTTGGAGACATCCTAGAACTATTGAAACAGAGAGGTGATTGGCACCCCCCCCCCTTCTGCTGAGGAGTCCGTATTCCTGAAGGCTTTTGTGTCTTGCCCTTCAACTTCTTTGGTTACTCCACTTTTTGATGAGCTTATCAACCTTGTCTTTCTAAAAGCTTGGGAGACCCCAGATACCATAGATCCTACTCCTAGGAGGCTAAATAAATACATCACTGCCCCAAAAACAAAAATTTCCTTACAAAAGGTGTTGGAGTTGATGCCATGGTCGTGGCGAGCAGCCACCAGAGAGGAACTCTCTGAAACGAGTACCTCTATCCATCCTCATAATAAAGACTCCATTAGTATGGATAGATATGGGAAGTGTGTCTTCACATCCGTGACCTTTGCCTTACAGTCCTTGAATTACTTAACTCACTTTACAAAACTTCAGCGGGACCTGATTAAAGAGTTATCATACTCCCTTCAAGGAGCTGTAGCTGATGTAGCAGCAGAGGAAGTCATTGCTCAGCTTGCTACCTTAAATTCAGTAGTCAACTCTTCCATGAGGCTGATTTCTTATGCAGCTGATGGAATGAGTAGGGCAGCAGGCTCGGGTATCTCTCTCTGGAGACAGGCTTGGATGCGCCTTTGCAATTTCGCGGAGGCCTTCAAGTCTTCCTTCATTAATACCCCCTTTGATGGCTCATTCATCTTTGGGCCAAAGGTGAAGTAAACACTCACCAGGTGTGAACAACAAAGTAGGACCTTGTCTGCAGTTGGAGTAAGTTTGCCCACTCCTACCAGGCCCTTTCCCAAGGGCCAAAAAGGTAGTGCAAAAATGTGCTTCAGAAAATCAGAGGTCTTATCAGGACACACAAGGTGAAAGTTCCCCTAGGGGCAGAGGAGGGAACGACAATGGGGAACTTTGCCTTCATGGCAGGGGGGGGTCCGCAAAACCAAGGCTCCAGGGAATCTTTCTTTGCGAGACCTTTCCAATGCTCCTGAAGGAGTGCCTGATTGCTCCCTTCGGGAGACAGGGGGTGATTATCCCTGCACCAAGAAACCTGGTAAAATATAACAAACGACAAATGGGTGCAGGACATAATATCCAGAGAATGTATCATACCTTTCTCCCTTCCTATCCCCAAAAACAGAATTGTTCCAGATGTTCCACGCAGTCAAAAGGAACAAGCAATTATAGAAATTCAAATGTTGCTAAACAAGAGAGTCATCCAAGAAGTCCCCGCAGACCAGAAAGGATCCGGAATGTACTCAAGATTCTTTTTAGTTGCAAAGAAAACGGAACCCATTCTGGATCTCGGCAACCTAAACAAATTAGTAAAGAAGACAAAGTTCCAGATGGTAACACTGCATTCAGTACTTGTCTTTCTGGGAAAAGACAACTGGATGTGCCCCATAGACCTCAAAGACTTGTACTACCATATCAAAATGGACAGATGGTCCATAAGGTTCTTATGCTGCAAGCTGTGAGCCAGTCATTTCCAGTTCTGAGCGCTGCTGTTTGGTCTCACTACAGCCCCCAGAGTGTTCAACAAATGTATGGCAGCTCACCTGAGGCACAAGGGAATCCACGTATTCCCATACCTGGATGACTGGCTCGTATCCAGCCCGACCAGGCATCACTTACTTCAGTAAAGAGATCATGTTCTTCAACTCTGCTCCTCTCTGATCATTACAGTAAATTATGAGAAATGTGCTACAACCATTGGAATCCTTAAGATAGATAGGAGCAGAAGTAGATACTACCACTCAGATAGCAAGACTCTCTCGAGACAGAGTACGCAATCTCCGTCATCTCATCAGGACACTCATAAAAAAAGTCCAAAGCCACTGCAAAATTAGTTCTAAAAGTACTAGGGAAAATGGCTGCTTCCATCTTTGTAGTTCCTCTAGCTCACATCCATGTGAGGGTACTCCAGTGGATGCTGTTTGCTCAGTGGCCAATCTTGGAACTTCCTGTGTCCCACAATATAAATGTAACCGAGGCCTGCAAGAGTGATCTACAATGGTAGCTCCACTCAGTCAGTTCTGTGAGGCTGCTCCTTTATTCCCCCACAGTCTCTAGCCATGGTGACCATGGACACTTCCCAGATTGGGGGGGGGGGGGCATTTTCTGGGGAAGACAGTTCAAGGCATCTGTCAAGACCACGAGGCTCACTTGCATATAAATGTCCTAGAAATGAGAGCGGTGCTTTTAGAGTTGCAAGCATTTCCGGACTGTCCTCCCACAGGGACAATTGCAATTCAGACTGACAACATATTGGTAATATGCATCAACAAACAAGGGGGAACCAAGTCTTAACCACTTTGTCAAGAAGCTCTCAGGGTCTGGCATTGAGCAATAGTCTCCAACCAGAAAATAAAAAACAGTAGATGATAAAAAAGCTCCTTTATTCACCAGATGGATTCAATTAAACGCTTTCATTCCTAGTTTACATCAAGGGACTTCTTCAGAACTAAATTGCAATACTAAAACACACTTAAAATGGTAACATCAATTAATTCTCCACCAATCAGAGAGTTAAAAAAACATACACAAAACCTAACCCTTAAAGGATGGTAAATAAAGGAGTTTTTTTTTACTATCTACTGTTTTTTATTTGGTTAAATTGGTTCCTGTGTTGTGTGGTATGGATGGTAACAGTACTGGTAACAGTACTGGTGAAGCTGCACTCCTAGCAAAAGAATACTCAGTAGTATAAGTAAAGAGGTCATTCAAAAAAAGAATGGTGTAATTAGACCTATTTTGGACTACCATCAAAGGTCAGTGACTTAATTTAGTTGAGAATGGAACTATTGAATATTTGGACAGCGGTAGGAAAAAGAAAGATGAACATTCCTTCATTATAGTATTCATTAAAGATAGTAAAACTAGAAATAATATCATACTTAAAAACTGGAATTGTTTTGCTTTGGACCATACTGTATGGGGTTTGGTGACCAATATAGTGTATAGAAAAGATAGATCATTAAAAAACCTATTGGAGTCTACTAATTTAGTACATTTGTGTGGAAATAGGCCTCCTGGTAATTTTAAATGCAGAATGTGTACATTATGTCCACACATTCACACTACAGGTGCCAAATTTAATTTTTTGGATTTTAAGCTATTTATTAACTGTCATTTTGTCAGTCCACTTGTGTCTTTCGGCTTTTCCCGGTTAGGGGTCGCCACAGCGGAACACCGGTCCGCTAATGAGTGGTAGTTGATTTTTACGTGCCGAGTTACCAGCCCTGACGCACAACCTTCAACAAAAGTATGCCCATTCATGCATGTCTTCATGCAGAAGATGCTGTAGCTGAGAATCGAACCAGACAGTGTCTTACTGTGAGGCAACAAGGCTACCACAGCACCACCACTGCGTGTAGTTTATTTAGCAAAGTGCACAACATGTCCGGTATTCTATATTGGAAAGACATCTCAGTCTTTACGTGACAGGATGTATGAACACCTTGCAGACATTAAAAAAAGAAAGCAAACTAATGCTCTGAGTAAACATATAATGGAGTGTAGTGGGCATGAATTTTGTTTTTTAGTTATACAGCAGTTAACTCCAGACCCTCAAGGAATAATTTTACTAGAGCATCTTGACCTTTGCGAATTAAAATGGCATTTGCGTTGTAATGCTTTTGTATATCCAGGGTTAAATGAATTTTCTAGCGTTTCTTGCCTTTTAAAAATCCAGCATTTTAAGGGTTAAGTTTTGAGTATGTTTTTTAACTCTCTGATTGGTGGAGAATTAATTGATGTTACTATTTTAAGTGTTTTAGTATTAGTTTTGAAGAAGTCCCTTGATGTAAACTAGGCATGAAAGTGCTTAACTGAATCCATCTGGTGAATAAAATAAAGGATTTTTTTTACCATGTACTGTTTTTTTATTTTTTGGTTAAATTGGTTCCTGAGTTGTGTGGTATGGATGGTAATAGTCTCCCAACCACTTTCTAATAGCAACGCACATCCCGGGGAGAACCAACATGATTACGAACAAATTGAGCAGAGCCATCTTATAGCCACATGAGTAGCTCCTCAGTCAGAAGGTAGCGGATGTGATATTCCGCAAATGGGGCCAGCCTTGCTGCGACTTCTTTACATCACCTGACAATGCCAAATGCAGCAACTACTTCACCCTAATTCCCCCAATGGGAGAGTCACCAAGGGATGCACTTGTTCATGATTGGCCCACAGGACTTCTTTGAGTTTTTGCCTATTTCTCTAATTCCAAAGCTCCTACAGAAAGCATGTTTGTTGGAGACGGCCATTATCCTAATTGCCCCCTACTGGCCTTGTCAAATCTGTTTTCCTTTCTTCAGCCTCATTTCCGGATGAACTCTGGATTCTGGACCCAGTTCCAGACCTTCTGACACATCCGTCAGGGATGGTTCATCCCAACCCAGACAATTTCAGATTAACAGCTTGGCTGCTTTAGTTCCCTTATTTGCTAGGTTTCTGTCCCTGTTCTTCCCAGTCAAGCATATAATTTTATCATCTCATAAGTCATCCACTCAAAGTTTATAGAAGCAAGTGGAAGCAATTTGTAATGTGGGCTAAGAGTTGAAACATATATCCTTTTACAGCACCAGTTCATATTATTCAGTTTTTGGCAGATATCTTCAATGATGCAGCAGCAGCTTCAGTGAAAGTTCAACTAGTAGCAATCTCTAATTTTCATATAGGAGATAATGACCACCCAATCATGGCTCATAGACTTTGCAAAGCCTTTTTGGAAGGCACTGTCATGTTAAGGCCTCCTCTTAAACACCCAATAACTCCTTGGGATCTAAATTTCATTTTAGCAAACATTATACGTCCTCCATTTGAACCTTTTACCACATGCGATATGAAGCATCTCTTATGAAAAACTCTTTTGGCAATTGTCTGCTAGAAGGGTATCTGAATTACGAGCCTTGTCCATAAAACCCCCATTTCTAACCTTTCACAAAGATAGGGTGTTGTTGCACCAATCCATCTTTCCCACCCAAGGTGGTTATGGAAAATACCCTAAACCAGTCTGTTGACCTCCTGGTGTTTTTCCCCAATTTTCAGAATAAAGGAGAATATTCTTTGCACTTACTTGATGTTCATAGGCAGTTACGTTTTTATTTATAAAAACTTCAGAAGTCAGGAAGTCAGACCGACTTTTTGTTTTGCTCTCAAATACAAAGAAAGGCTACCCAGTTTCTAAGGTCATATTATCCAAATGGCTAACATCTTGTATATCCAATATTTACAATTCTAATAATAAGACCCTTACAAATAGTATTAAAGCCATTTTACTAGATTTGTTGCCACCTACCAAATGGAACTAAAGCCCACTCTACTAGATCTGTTGCCACATCTGCAACTTTCCATGCTAGACTACCTGTGGGTAATATATGTGCAGCAGCTACATGGGCCAACTCTCATACTTTCATCACCCGTTACAAAGTAGATTTGGCCTACACGAGTAGAGCAGATTTTGGTTCTATGGTCCTGAGGAATATTCTCCCTTGAGCCACCCAAGAGTTTTGTTGCTAGGGACATGGTCCCATAAGTGAGAATAAAGGCGAGATTGACAACATCACATAAAGAAGTTATGTTCATACCATAATATTCCATGAGTGTTGTCCATCTTGTCCTTTATTCTCGTAACCCTCCTTCCTCCCTCTGCCTAGACTCCTGGTACACTAGTGGCAAAGAGGATTGCATTAGATATATGTATAGTCTCAGAGAATATCTCTTTTCACTCCCTTCCATTTCAGGGGAGAAGATGTATACACATGTAAATATATGTATGTATATATATATATATATATATATATGTGTGTGTATATGTGTGTGTGTATATATATATATATATATATATATATATATGTGTACATGTGTGTGTGTGTGTATATATATATATATATATATATATATATATATATATATATATATAAAATACACACATACGCATAATACACTTACAATTAGTTACTGTGTAACTCTTCTTTATGCACCTTTGGGGAGGCAGACAAGATCTGACGTAATCCGGATAAGGGATTATAGGTAAAAATGTAGCCTACAAGCTTTGCTGAAGGCGCCGAGATGGACCCGACACATCATATCCATCCCCACAAGTGAGAATTAAGGAGGAGATGGGCAACACACATGGAATGTTATAGTAAGAACATAACTTCTTATGTTATGTTGTCCTGTCTCGCCTTCGTTCTTGCTGGTTGGGTTCAGAACCGAGAATCAGTTCCAACTCGGCCTTATTCAAAAACTCAAGAGCTTCCATTTGCTCGTGGCTGTATCCTATCCCATGCTGCCCTGGGACTATTCCCCAGATCTAGTTTGTCACTAAACAGATCAGATGACTTCCATGCAGGCTCCTGACGAAGTGGAAATAACTTTACTTTTGTTCTTCTTGCTATAATTGCTTGTATTTAGTATTTTGTTGTTGTTCAACTTTGTTACACTTTTAGTGGTGTTTGCTTAGTCCGCTACTGTTTACTGGTTCTTGTTTTTGGCCATTGTCCTTTTGCTAGGCCTGTAGATGTTAAACCTTCCCTATCCTGGCTTACAGGCTCGTTTAGAGGCTTTAGAAGGGACTCAGGGCAGTAAATCTGCAGACAAATTCCCTTCTAGATCTGAGAAGTTGGGAAAAAAGACTTCGTCTTCATCTTTGGAGCCACCTAAAAAAATGGCTAAAGAATTTGTTTTGGAACCAAGGGCTCTTGGGTCCAAAAAAGTCTCCCTCTTCGGCTCAAAAAGTGTGGTTTCGGAGCCAACAGAGTTCCAGTTTCGGAGCTGGTCCCCCATATTGGAGCCGGAATCTCCTATTTTGAGGTCTCCACTCCTGCAAAAAGCGGGATCTCCAACTTTGTCCTCCCGATCCTCCAGAAGCTTATCGGATGATGATGTGGAGTGGGTGGTGAGATTCCTATGGATGCCGGCGGTAGCAAAAATTGTCAACTCCAACCAGAGTGAACCGGAGCCGACAAAGACCACTACCCCTTCTTTGGTTCCTCTGACCTGACTTGGGATTTCAGAGCCAGAGCGCTTGGACCAGATCGGAGTGGAACCATCGGGATTGAGACCTGCTACAGGATTATTGATTCAGACAACTGCTCCATCTTCCTTGATTCCATCAGAATTTGGGGAGTCTAGGAGCCAATGTTCTCCCATCTGGTCCGGGGATGGGAGTCAGACTGGCAGCTGTCCGACCCAATTCTACCCCTCTGGGCCTCGGCATAGTTAAGCTTTGCTCCTACATCAGCTTTGGAGCCAGCCACTCTGCTTCGGGGTCAGTCTTCTGGTTCTTTGGAGCCGGGGTTCTCCTCAGAGTGGAGTGAAGGGGGCTTTTGACCTGATGGAGAGAGTGCTGTCACCTCAGACTGCTCTGCTGTCTGATCCAAGTAATCTTCTGCCAAAGGTGCCAGTGTTGGTCTTAGCTCCATTGCTCCCCCCCAAAGCGTAGAGACCCTAAGCCCCAGGAGGCCCCAGTGGGCGAAACTATCTCTTCTGAAACCTCTCCAGAGTACCCCTCTGAGGAGGTCCCTCGGAAGAGGTTGTGCAGGAGGAAGCACCTGGACTCCCTGGAGAAGTCCATCACCTCAGAGACCAACCTTGATTAATTGAATCAGAAGGGTCTCCACAGTCACCCTCTGAAAATGTCTCTTTTGCAGACATCCTGGAGATCCTTAAGCAGAGGGGTGGCTGGAAGCCTACCAACCCTTCTGAGGATGAGTCTGTGTACCTGAGACTGTTGGGTCTCGCCTTTTGGCCAGTTAATGAATCTAATTGGTCAAAAAGAATGGGGCTCTCCAGATTCAGTGGAACCTGTTCCTAGGAGGCCAAATAAGTTCATCACAGCACCTCAGAAAAGGAGTTCCTCAGCAAAGGTGTCTCGGTAGATGGTATGGTGGTGGTGGCAGCCACTAAGAAGGAATTGTCAGAGACTTCCTCATGTGTTCATCCACCAAAGCATCTCGAACGATGAACAGATATGGAAAGTGTATGTATTCTTCAGCGGCATTTACTCTTAGATCGCTGAAATACTTAACCCATTTCATAAGACTACAGAGGGATCTCCTGAAGGAGCTAGGAGATGCCGTTCAAGGTACTGTAGCTGCATGGGTTTTGGATAAGGTTTCTTCCCAACTCTCCACCATAAACTCCATGGTAAACTCCTCCATGCAATTGATCTCTTATGCAGCTGATGGAGCAAGCAAGGGAGCGGGTACAGGAATTTCCTTAAAGAAATACTCGTGGATGCACTTAAGTGATTTTGCAGAACCCTTCAAGTCTTGCTTTACTAATTCCCCCTTCGATGGCTCATCTTTGTTTGGGCCCAAAGTTAGATACCTTAACCAGGTATGAACAGGAGGGGAAGACTCTTGCTGCTGTGGGAGTCCATTTCTCCCTCCCCACTAGACCTTATCTCAAAGGTCAGAGGGGGTGTGGTTCTGTAAGTCCCAAAGAGCTTTTCCAGTCGCACGTGGTGATCCTTCCCCTAGGGGCAGAGGTGGAAGTAACAATTGAAGATGCCAACCTCACAGCAGAGGGGGTCCGTAGAATAAGGTCGAAAGGGACTCCTTCCTTGGAAAGCCCTTTCAGCGCTCCTGAGAAGGAGGCCCACCTTGTCTGTCATTGGGGGTCGCTTATCGTTGTACCCAACCACCTGGCTAGAAATCACAAAAGACAAATGGGTACAAACGATCATATCCAGAGGTTATTACATTCCCTTTTCCTTTCTCCCATTAGAAAAAAAATCAGTCCTAGATGTTCCACCCAGTCAGAGGGATTATGCATTTCTAGAATTGCAAAAGTTGCTAGAAAAAGAGTCATCCAAAATGTCCCCGCAGACCAAATTGGATCCAGAACTTATTCAAGGTTCTTTTTAGTTCCAAAAAAGACAGGGTACTGGAGGCCCATTCTGGATTTCTGCAGACTGAACAAGTCTGTCAAGAAATCAAAGTTCCGGATGGTAACACTGCAGTCAATACTCCCCTTTCTGGGGAAAGACTATTGGATGTGCTCGATAGATCTCCAGGATACGTATTACCACATAAAAATGGACAGGCCATCCAGGAGACATTTGTGCTTTCGGCTGGGAGCCAGTCGCTACCAGTTTTGAGCCCTGCCCTTTGGTCTCACTACAGCCCCCAGGGTGTTCACCAAGTGCATGGCAGTAGTTACTGCTCACTTGAGGCGTCTAGGATTCCGGGTGTTTCCATACCTAGACGACTGTTTCCTAACCACCACCACCAAGCAATTACTAAAAAAAGCAAGGGACAAAACCATTCATATGTGCTCTCAGCTGGGCATTACAGTAAACTTCAAAAAATCTGCCTTGTTGCCATTACAGCATCTCACATTTAGTTAGACACACAAAATGTTGGCCAAACTTCCCCCAAGAGGATTCAAACCCTACATCATCAAATCAAGAACTTTTTATCCAAAAGGAAAGTGCAAGTGAAGATTTAGAAGGTTTTGGGTACCATGATGGCTGCAATAATTCTGGTACCTCTAGCTCGTCTACATATGAGAGTTCTTCAATGGCTGCTTTTTTCCCAGTGGTCCATGCAAGATCTACCTTTGTCTCACAAGATCATAAGAGTCCTGCAAGAAAGACCTGCGCTGGCGGCTCCAATCAACTCAATTGACCTTAGGCCAACCACTTGTCTTCCCACAACCAGTAGCAACGTTGACCATGGACGCTTCTCAGATGGGGGGGGGGGGTCATTATCTGGGAAGGACTGTCCCAAGGCATCTGGCAGGAACATGAAAACCACTTGCATATCAATGTCCTAGAAATGAGAGTGGTGTTTTTCACATTGCAAGCATTCCAGGCCTGTCTTCCAAAAGGAACAATTGCAATTCAGACAGACATGTCAGTAGTGTGGTACATAAATGAGGAGGAACCAAATCCTACCCCCTGTGTAGAGAGGCACAGAGGGTATAGCAATGGACAGTCTCTTCTCAATGCTTTCTGACAGCAGTTCACGTCCTGGGGAAATCTATTGTGATAGCGGACAAACTCGGCAGAGCTTTTCTGATGCCACACGAGTGCTCTCTAAAACAGGAAGTTGCGGAAGAGATTTTCTGCCAGTGGGGCCAGCCTTGCTATGATCTCTTCGCCATGTTCTTGAACGCCAAATGCAGCAGCTACTTTGCCGTGATTTCCCCCTCTGGGGCAGTTACCAAGGGATGCACTTGTACATGATTGGCCCCTGGGTCTCCTTTACACCTTTCTCCCCTTTCCCTTGATACCGAAGGTCCTTCAGAAAGCCAGCAAGTTGAGAAGCACAGTAATACTCATTGTACCATACTGGCCTCATCAGATTTGGTTCCCTTATCTATGGCCCCATCTCCAGGAGGAACTGTGGATTCTGGGTCCAGTTCCAGACCTTCTGACTCATTCGTCGGGGATGTTCCATCCATCGCTACAAACCCTGAAATTGACAGCTTGGCTGCTCCAGCTCAATAAATAGCTAGGCACCCTGATATCTCCCCTGCAGTTAGACATATACTGATTTCCTCTCATAAGGCATCAACCAGAAAGTTATACTCTAGCAAATGGAAGAGATTTTCACACTGGGCATCAAAGAACCACATTGATCCCTTTACTGCCCCTATCACAGCAGTGTTAGATTTCCTGGCTAAACTTTTTAATGAGGCTACTATTCAAGTTCAATTAGCCGCTATATCCAACTATTATATTGGGGAAATGGGACTAAAAATCATGTCCCATAGGCTTTGCAAATAATTTTTAAGGGTTCATTCTTACTAAGGCCTCCAGTAAGAGAACCTCCATTGGACTTAAATTTCGTTCTATCGCTACTGATTCTACCCCCTTTGAACCTTGCATCATCATGTGACAAAGTTGTTGTGGAAGACCGCTCTATTGGTGGCCATAACGTCTGCTAGACGAGTGTCTGTACTTCAAGCTTTGTCTATACGTCCTCCGTACATAACTTTTGACAAAAATAGAGTTTCCTTGCGGACTAACCCTAAATTCCTACCAAAAGTGTGTTCAGTCGCAAATTTAAATCAATCCATTGACTTACCAGTTTTTTTCCCCCAAAAAAATGCAACAAGGCAGAATATAGATTACACCAGTTGGAAGTGCATAGGCAGTTACATTTCTACATGCATAGAACAAAAGATTTCAGAAAGTCAGACCAGCTGTTTGTGTCTTTTTAGACAAAAATAAAGGGTTGCCAATTTCAAAGGTCACCCTTTCTAAGTGGCTTTCAGACTGTATCACCTACACATACAAATTCCAGAACAGACAACTCCCAGGGAAAGTGTAAGGCCATTCCACAGGAGCTATTTAAACTTCATCTGCCTTCCAGGTGAGGCTACCTTTTGATTCCATTTGTGCAGCAGCAACATGGGTAAGGCCTCATACCTTTATCACTCATTACAAAGTCAATTTGGTCTCCAGGAACAGGGCCTCTTTTGGGTCCACTGCTCTGAAGAGTATTTTCCCTTAAGCCATCCAAGAAAGAAGGTGCGAGGGACGCTGTCCCAACCAGCAAAAATGAAGGCGAGATAGGGCAACATAACATTAAGAAGTATTTGTTGTCCATCTTGCCTTCATTTGTGCGTCCCACTCTCCTTCCCCCGCCTTTGCTCCTGGAGGATCGGGCGGTCTTTACTGGCAAATTGATTATCAACTCTCTGAATCTCTTCTTAGTCTTTTTTGGATATGTTCTCTGTTGAGAGGTAATGATTGTTTATCTGCAAACAAGATCTGGGGAATAGTCCCGGATCATCATGGGATAGGGAATAGCCATGAGCCGGTGAAAGCTCTAAAGCTTTTGAATAAGGCCAAGTTGGAACCGATTCTCTGTTCCAAACCCAACCAGCATGAATGAAGGCGAGATGAACAACAAACATGGAATGTTGTGGTGAGTATATAACTTCTTATTTTCTGTTAAGACAACTATATCGGGTGAGTAGTGTGAGAGGGTGGTGTGGAGTTCACTGGTCTTGTTGAGAATACTTCTAAGGTTTATATTTAATATTAGGAGATTGGAGTTTTTTTCTGGTGAGGTTTAGCAGGGTTGATGGTAGGTTGACAGGTTTTGTTGGGGGGGCCAGGGTTGGGATGTATATCTCCACTAAGAATTAGTTGTGATGCAATGTTAACTGTTACTTTTATGTATCTTTGTAATGCTTTATCATATGTCAGTGATGTAGGTGCTTGTGTTTTGAGGGGGACAAGGTGCAATGTGTAAAGGTAGGTGGCCTCAATATTAAAGATGTTAGCAGCAATGATAATGGAGATTTCTATTTGTTTTGGTGGGTAGGGAGTTGTGGGGGTTTGCTGCTGCCATGTGGTGTTTAGATGTGCATGATACGATGTGAGCTGTGCAGCTGTTAGGAGAAGAGGATAAAGTAACCTATTGTACTGTCTGTGGATGTAGGGTAAGTAGGTATGTGGTTTTGTTTAATGTAGGATTAATGTGAGGATAGGGTATTGCTGATGTATGCTTAGTAACTGGATATGTGCTGAAGGCTGTTTTGTTATGTACTATAGATTAATTGTAGGTTTTGAATAGCTAATTTAGGTTATAGGGTGATGGTTGGGTGTGTGAAGTGTTGTGATTGGAGGGTGATAGGAGGGGTTATGTTGGTGTAAACATAGTAGTAGGGGAGGCAGGTGGGAATTGGGGGCAGGGTAAGGGAGCGGAGTGAGCCAGTAGGGCGAACAGAGTGGGATGAGCTCAGCAAGGTGTGTGCAATTAAAAAGTAAACTATCACTTGCTCTGAAGTAACGTCTATAATGTTAGCCCTTTAGTTGCTTATGCTTTTTTTTTTCTTTAACATAGTAAGACCCCTTTTAATTTGATCAGTTGGATGCCCTAAGACGTTGCCTTGTCTGAGGGCTGTAAGTGAAAAGGTCAGCTTTTGTTGACTGTAACACACAGACTGGAAGGGTAGTGGGGATATAGCTCAGACAAGAAAGAACAGATGGCCAAATGTTTCTTGAGACTTTAAGGACTAGTATTATAGTTTAGAATGGAGTGTTTTACAGACTTTAAGATTAGAAACCAGGATGTTTCTACTTGGGGGGCCGGGTGGAGAACTGAAATCCCTGCTGCTGGCTCATGCAGTTATGCTCAGTACACTAAGGATTACAGCAAAATAAAACAACCTACTAATGCCTTTTGTATTATAATGAGACATACACTTAAGTTCTGCAAGGTTTTTCTGAACAGCTGGGATTCCCATTGGCTTTAGTTGTTAGTGTTGTTATTTGCCACAGGATAGGTGCCGCGAATGCTATGGGACACAGCTGGCTTTGACCTGAAAAAGACAGTAGAAGATGGTAGTGAACAGTGAGCAGTTGTAAAGTTCCACAGCTTTAAAACCCCCCAAAACTTAAAATACAGTTTAGAGAACAGTAGGCAGTTGTGAAATACCACAATTTTAACAACCACAAAATAAACAGTTTAGAATATTCATCCACAGTATAGTAGTGCAGATGTAAGTAAACAGTCTAATTATAGCAATAGTTAGGTCTTTGTTCTATGGCAAATACTGCACTCATATCACTGCACACACTAGCTACATATTCCTCAACAGGTAATCTGAACTAAAGTCCTATTCTGAATGAACTAAATAGTATGTTTAGCACTGTAATAAATAGTCTCTGGTTCCAGCCACAAGTTTAAGTATACATCAAAGGCAGTCGTGTAGCCATGAAAAGAAAGCTTTTTACATGCAAGTAAAACATATAGTTTATTTTGCAATGTAAATGATTAGCCTCCAGCATTGGCCATGGGTTTAAAGTTGAATCAAACACAGGTGCTTAAACATGTAGACAAAAATAATCTGTGGTACTATGTCTGCTCTAAACTGGTTCAAATAACAACGTATCAAGAACCTCTGCAACCAGCCAAATTTTTAAAGTGGTAACAGACCCAGTCACTTAAACTTGTAGTAAGATTAGCTTCTGATATAAGCCATAGGTTTAGGACAACTTACAAAAGCACAGTCATTAAGCCCGATAAAGCAACAGGTAATGGTTACACTGCACAGTTCTTAAAAATAATGCACAATCAATTGTATAACACATACTTGCAAATAAACTTGCTGTGAGACCAGCAGGGGAGGATTCCTAGTTTAAAACTTGCGCCCGTTGTTTCTGGGCCAAAATAAGCTTACTAAACTTATTAATAATATTGAATATTAAATTTGACTCACTTTCAACTGTAAAACACTGTTAATAGATTGTTTATCATCAAGACCCCGGGAATGGGTAGCATTTAATTTAATCTGCCAAAACAATTCCCTTGACTGCAGTTTGGCTTCCCATGAACCTCCCCTAGTCATAATTGGAACCTTTTCTAGCACAAAAAAAAATATTTAAAAAAAAAGGACAATTAATAGAATGCTTAAATAATGCATTCCTTAATTCCTAATTTTTAATAATTAGCGTATGTTCATAAATCTTAGCTGCCTTTCCGTCTTGCCAATAATAAAAGCTGGGACAGGAAAGGCACATTGCCAAATAAACTACTCCTGAGGTATTGTAGCTTAACTTCTACTTGTTTGTTAAAGAAGGAAATGATAGATGCATTCATTCCTTCATAAATATGACTGCATTGCTTGCAGGACCTACATTTTACCATTCCTTGTCATTCATTAAGATATTTATTATCTTCTACTATATTTTTAACATTCCTTCCCTGTTTATATATTCCAATAGATTTCTGCCCTAAAACATTCTGTAAATTGTATAGATACATTATTAATTTCTAATTTCTTTTCAAAATTTCTGTAATTAAATTACTGTGAAGTCCAAAAGGAACCACCATAGCTTTAGCATTAGCTCTACTTATAACAACTCTCTGAATATCCTTTAATTGACCAGGTACCAAAATAGAATAAACTTATGTCACTGCAGTATCACTTCATCAGAAATTGAATTCACCATCTCCAATAGCTAACCCCTGTCATAAAATAAAATCTGTTGTCAATCTTCATTCATTCATGACCATGGGGGTCTCTGTTCCATCCTTCGAACCGACTCTGCCGTTGTAACAAGCTCAGGTCAGCCAGAAACTCTCGAGCTAAGGCTACCCATAGTGCCTCTCTTCCCTTCCCTTCAGATCTTGTTTGCCCCATAGAGTTTCAAGATGCATCAGGCCATGCTCTCAAGCTAAGTGCTTTATTTTTCTATATATTTCTCAATATTTTTTCTCTTTTATAGCTCCCCTCTTTAATATTTCTGTCGCTTTATTCTATATTACCAAATTAGTGTGTGAGTGATGTTTTACCTGTTTTTTACCTAGATGGTATTTCTTCTTTACCAGTGTTGGTGTAGGCCCCTCCCTTCCCTCTTACCTTCGATAACTCATAAATATCGTTGTTTGTATTCTTTTCCCTTTCTTCTTTTCTTATCCCTTACCCTTCTGGATATTTCTCTTGCTACCATTGCTGGTACGCTTAAAAAAAAAAATCTTTCACTTGCTTTCTTTTTTCACTGTTGTTGTGCATGTGTGTGTGATTGCATGAACGGCGGTTCAGTTTGTGATTTACCTAACAATGGCTGATAAAAATGGTACAAGTGGATTTAAACAGTGTGACAAATGTGGCAGGAAGATGCCCAACTCTGATGGGCATCTTTCCTGTGTTTATTGCTTAGGAGTGCCACACTTAGAACTTCAGGTTCTTTGCGAGCTCTGTAAGGGTTTTAGTATCCGAATCCTTGCAGAGCTTTGAAACAAGTTGATCTTAAAGGGGTTGTTAAAAACCCCATTTTCAGAGGCTTTGTCTGAGGAGGAGTTGTCAGAACCTCCTAAGAAAGAAGCAAAAAAGAGGAGCCACTCTGTTCCAGCATCTCCTCATTCTCAGGAACCAAAATAGTCAAAAGGCCAGGCTTCCACAGAACCAAAATCTGAACAGTTGAAATCTGCACCAACAATCATCTCAGCACTGGATTCTACGACCCCTTCCACGATGCCATCTATTCTCATGGAACCGACTAAAGTTACCACTGTACTGTCTTTCCACAGTACCTCAGACCCTCTCTGCACCAAAATAGTTTCCCCTGTAAAACTGGCCACTTCCTCCCCAACACAAGCTTTTGGTCAACCAACCACGATGCCAAAGGTTGAATCCCTAGCCAGGAGTCTTTTTTGGTCAGAAGCTCAGTCCCTTTATTGATCGTCCAGAACCTCCCTGAGGGATGTCTATTCGTTCATCCAGGAGCCTTCCGGAGCTTGAAGTAGTTAGATTGGTGGATCAGCTCTTGGTGGCCAGAGGTATTCCAACCCCATCTACGACCTCCCTCTCACCCAGAGGTGAGTTTTTTCTCCACAGACTCCAACTTATCTTCCTCCTTCAACTTCCCCCACAGGATTTGGAGCCCTCAACTCCCAACGCCTCTCCCAGTGCCAACGTCTTCAGTACCAATGATGGATCTCACCTTGGTTCTGGAACCAACTCTGTGGGCCTTGGCTCAGTCGGAGCAGACTCACCCATGATACCGTATGAGTTAAAAAGGATTCTGTTATAGCAGCTAAGGATATGTGACAATATAATACAAAAAATGAGAAACTGGGGGGTTTGTTTATGGAGATGGATAGCAAGATACAAGCAGTGAAAATGTTTCAAGTCCGTTTAGTTTTATATGCAGCTCAGGCATATTTTTATCAGCCAAAGAAGAGGTTGTCTTCAGTAGTTAATAAATTATTTTATCTGGGAGTGGAAGAGGGCAGGGGTCAAGGGGATAAGTTCATCCTTCCAGTAGAACAAGGTTGGTTTAGGATTACTTGATTTGAAGGGATATTTTAGAGCTACACATTTAAGGCTCATATATATATATATATATAGCACAGGCAGATTCAAAATGAATAGGGATGATGATGAAGCAAGGGGGGATTCAGGAATTAAGGAGAGTGGGATTTTGGATGCAGATCCTTAAGGAGAATAACAGCCATACAGAATATTATATTTGATGTCCTTTTCATTCATTCATTCCTCAACTGATGTGTCCAGATCTAACACAAGGATCTGACTCAGCCGCTTCTGCCAGATCATTGGATCCTAGAACCCTCAAGCTCCTCCTTTTACCCACAATGCTCCACCAACTTAATGTACCTCAGATTTCATTTGCTGCCACTGGGTATTGGATGCAGATTCCATAGCTCTCGAGCATTGTTTGGATATTATCCATATTCCACCTGTGTTGTGAGTTAGTTTCCTTGTATCTTCTTATTCTCATCTGTAATCTAATGAATTAGTTTTATTCTTTACTGTTTTAGGTTACCATGTTTTTAGTACTTATCTCAGTAGTTTTTGTAACTATGTTTTGGAGCTTTTCTCCCCGGGCCTCTGCTGTAAAAGGGCTTTTGTTCAGTCAGACAATCCCGGTTAACAAATGTAAAATAAAATAAATAAATAAAAATACCTTTATTTGTATCTCATTGTACTCCTCCGAGTACTTCCTCACCCATTGTTAATTTTTGTCTCTTTTTTTTTTTTTTTTTTTTTTCAGCAAAAATAAATCTTTAGGTTTTTAGTGTAGTTTTTGCCTATAAAAGTTGGTTGTTGTTTTTCTGCACTTTGTTGTTTATGAAGTTGTTCTGCTAATATGTTGGACAAACCCTCCAAGTTAAAAAAAAAAATGTGTTTCTTGTGGGCATAAGCTTCCCAACTCAGATGCCCACAGAAAATGTGCATTCTGTCTGGGTACTGCACACCTCGAAGTGTACTGTGTGATCTGCTCAAGTTTTTACACCAGATCCTTAACAGATCACCAGAATAAATTAGTTCTGCAAAGTTTGTTGCCTTTTTCTTCTACTCCTTCAGTTGCTTTGCCTCAAACCCCCTCTAAAAAGTCAGACAAAAGAACTAGATAGCTCAGGTCTGTCTTCCTCCTCTGGCGGAATGCTATTGGAGTTGTGGGAGCCTTCAATCAGTCGACTTCTGTTTCCCCTAGGCACTCTGCCTTTGAGGTTGTGAAGGGGGTTTTCTCTTCAACTACAGAAGAGACATCCTGGCCCCCCTCCGATCAGACAACCCTTCCTTACACTATTTGCTCTGAGCCTCTATCATCCCTTCCACTGGGACAGCCAACCCGAACAAGTCTTCAGCTGATTTGTCAGGACATTGTTCTCTCTTCTGACACTTCTACAGAACACCCCACTGAGGAAGTTCCTTGGAAAAGAATGTGTAAGAGGAGGCACTTGGATTCCCCCAGGAATCTCTCACAGAGAACACCATTTTTGATTAGGGGGAGAAGTCCCCCACATCACCACCTGATGAATTGGTGTCCCTAGAGGCTTTTGCATCTGACCCATCTACTTCTTGGGTGCCCCCCCCTGCTGATCAACTCATTGACCTAGTCTCTTAGCAGGTGTGGAAGGAGATGGACACTGTTGAGCTAATACTGAAAAGACTGGATAATATTCTAGCCCCCTAAAAGACCATGCACACTGGAGCAAGGGAGTACCAGTTGATACCATGGTTGTGGCTGCAGCCACAAAGAAAGAACTGGCAGAACAGATTTCTTCTGTCCATCCCCCTAATAGAGAGTCTGGGGCATTGGACAGATTTAGGAAGCATGTATATGTTTCACTGACCTTTGCTGTCAGGTCGCTGAATTACTTGGCACATTTTACAAGACTGCAAAGAGATTTGATCAAGGAGCTTATCAAATCTCTTTCTGGGTCCATGTCGTCCAAGAATGGAACAGAATCTCTTTGCAATTGGCCACCCTCCAATCCATCTCAAACATGGCCATGAGATTGATCTCCCATGCTGTGGAAGGTACCTCATGGGCGACTGGTTCAGGCATAGCCATCAGAAGACATGCCTGGATGAGTGTATGTGATTTTGTGGAAACATTCAAGTCTTCATCAGTGCACCTTTTGATAGATCTGCTGTGTTTGTCCCCAAGGTTAAGAACGCACTCTGCAGGTGTGAACAAGAGGGAAAGGCCCTGTATGCAGTGGGTGAGTGTTTTTCTGCCCCTCCGAGATCTTTCTCTAGGAACCAATGAGGTGGTAGAAAGTGTGGTTTAGGAATGCCCAGGATCCTTTCCAGGATTCATGCAGAGATAGTTCCACTAGGGCCAGAGGTGGATTCTCTAATGGAGGATGCCGCCCTCGTGGCAGAGGTGGTCTGCAGAACCAAGGCTTTAGAGATTTCTTCTTAGATAAGCCCTATCAGCACTCCTGAAAGGAAGCTTGACTTTTCCACTCTGGAGGCAGTCAATGGTCGTTTATCTCTGCACCAGAGATCCTAGCTATCTATCACAAAAGATTTGTAGGTTCAGAGGATCATATCCGGAGGTTGTACTATACCGTTTTCCCTAACCCCTCCCACAGATGTGAAGAAAATCCCTGATGTTCCACCTAGTCAGAGAGAAGCAGCATCTCTAGAAATAAAAAAGCTGCTAGAAAGAGTCCTACAAGAGGTCTCTCCAGACCAGGGAGGGTCCGGAACTTATTCAAAATTCTTCTTGGAGCCAAAAAAGACAGGGGAGATGAGATGTGGATCTCAGAAAGTTAAACCAGCTTGTTCAGTATGCAAGGTTTTGAATGGTCATGATTCAGTCCATTTTGCCTCTGCTGCAAAAGGGTGATTGGATGTGCTCAGTAAATCATCAGGATGCTTGCTGTCATATCAAAATGAACAGGTGCTCCAGCAGATACCTGCCCTTCAGGATGATTGCAACTCATTACTAGTTCAGAGCACTACCATTTGGTCTCATCACAGCCCCCAGGGTCTTTACCAAGTGCATGGCAGAGGTAGCAGCTCTCTTCAGGCTTCTGGGATTCAGGGTATTTTTATTTCTAGAGGACTGTCTCCTTACTGCGTCAATCAGGCATCGACTTCTACAGGCAAGGGACTACTTGCTTCAGTTGTGTTCACATCTAAAAATAACAATCCATTACAACAAGTCTTAATTTGCCCAAACACGGAGTCTAGAGTTCATAGATACTCATTTGGACGTACTCAGATAGCCTCTCTTCCTTCTTGAATAATCACACTGCAATCCCAATTTAAGAAAGTGATCCAAAGTTTATCTCTTCCAGCCCAACTGATACTTGAGGCTTTAGTTTCCATGGCAGCAGCTATCACCCTTGTCTCTTTGTCCAGGTCTTCTTCTTCTTTCGGCTTTTCCTGGTTAGGGGTCGCCACAGTGGATCACCTTTCCGCTCATGATTGGCAGTGGAGTTTTACAGCGTTGAGTTGCCAGCCCGGTGCCCAACCTTCCACAGAAGGTGCACACTCACATCTAGGGCCAGTTTAGAGTGTCCAGTCCACCTACAGCATGTCTTTGGGATGTGGGATGAAACCGGAGCACCCGGAGGAAACCCACATGACCACAGGGAGGACATGCAGACTCCGCACAGAAGGCACCCCAGCCAACGATCGAACCAGAGAACCTCTTGCTGTGAGGCAGCAATGCTAAGCGCTGCACCACCATGGCCGCCCTTTTGTCCCTTTGTCCAGGTACTATATGAAAATCCTTCAGTGGACTCAATGGCCCATTCTCCAACATCCATTATCCATGCCAGTCAAGACCACGCAAGTATGCAAAAGATATCTTCTATGGTGGATTAATTCGCACCATCTCTGCAAATGCCATCCTTTTGTTCTTCCACTGCCGTTGGCCACAGTGGCCAAGGATGCCTCCCAGTTCGGGTGAGGGGCATTACGTGGGAAGGACAGTGCAAGGTACAGGGTCGTCCAAAGAGGTCAAGATACATATCAATGTCCTGGACATGAGAGCTCTCCTCCTAGCATTGCAGGACTTTCAAGACATTCTCCCACCCAGGACAATTGCAATACAGATGGACAATATGTTGGTAGTCTGATACTTCAGCAAACAAGGAGGAACCAGATCTTACCTTCTTTGTCAATAAGCTATGAGAGTATGGCAATGGGCAATCTCTTCCTCGAATTGTGCATTGCTATTAAAAAGCGATTGGAAGTCCAACATGATTGAAGACAAACTAAGCAAGTTCATTCCAATGCCTCATGAGTGGGCTCTCAATCTCAATGTAGCGGAGAGAATTTTCCATCATTGGGGTCAACCATGCTGTGATCTTTTTCCCTCTCCCCTCAACAACAAATGCAGCAGCTTCTTTGCCATGATCCTTCCATTGGGGGAGTCGCAGAGAGATGCTCTAGTTCATGACTGGCCCTCTGGTCTCAGTTATGCTTTTCCACCCTTGCCACTAATTCCCAAGTTTCTTCAGAAAACACTTCAGTTGAAAAGCACAGTGATCCACATTGCATCTTTTTGGCCTCATTAGATTTGATTCTCATTCCTCTGGCCTCATCTTCAACATCCACCCTGGATTTGTTATCCATCTCCAGATCTCCTCTGGCCTCATCTTCAACATCCACCCTGGATTCGTTATCCAACTCCAGACCTCTTGCCACATCTGACAGACTTGACTCATCCGGACATAACAGGCCTCAAGTTGACCTCCTAGTTTCTCCAGTTCCACTGATTGCTAGAAAACCCAGGCTTTCCTTCCCAGTCTGTCATATGTTGTTATATTCCCATAAGGCTTCTTCTAGAAAGTATTACAAGAGTAAATAGAAAAGGTTAGTTTTTTTGTGGGCCCTTAAAGATCTGGACCCTTTTGCAGCACTTGTGCCAGTGATCCTTGAATTTTTAGCTTCAGTCTTCAGTGAAGGAGCTATGTAGAAGGTCCAGTCTGAAGGAGATTGGAGACTGTAAAGTGATGGCAGGGGAAAGTGTAGTTAGGCAGCATAGGATAGTGGTTTGTAGGATGACATTGGTGATCAAGAAGAGGAGGATGAGTGTGAGGGCAGCACCAAGGATCAAATGGTGGAAATTGAAAAAGGGTAATTGTGAGGTGCAGTTCAGGGAAGAGTTAAGACAGGCACTGGGTGGCAGTGAAGAGTTACTGAATAGCTGGGTAACTACAGCTGAGCTAGTAAGAGAAATGGCTAGAAAGGTGCTTGGTGTGATATCTGGAAAGAGAAAGGAGGACAAGGAGACCTGGTGGTGGAATGAAGTAGTACAAGAGAGTATACAGAGAAAGAGGTTGGCGAAGAAGTGGGATTGTTAGAGAGATGAAGAAAGTAGACAAGAGTATAAGGAGATGAGGTGCATGGCAAAGAGAGAGGTGGTGAAGGATAAGGCGTATGAAGAGTTGTATGAAAGGTTGGACACTAAGGAGGGAGAAAAGGACCTGTACCGATTGGCTAGACAGAGGGACAGAGCTAGTAAAGATGTGCAGCAGGTAAGGGTGATAAAGGATAATGAGGGAAATGTACTCACAAGCAAGGAGAGTGTGTTGAGCAGATGTAAAGAGTACTTTGAGGGGCTGATGAATGAAGAGAATGAAAGGGAGAGACAGTTGGATGATGTACGAATATTGAATCATGAAGTGCAGTGGATTAACAAGGAGGAAGTAAGGATAGCTATGAAGAGGATGAAGAATGGAAAGGATGTTGGTCCAGATGACATACCTGTGGAAGCATGGAGGTGTTTGGGTGAAATGGCAGTGGAGTTTTTAACTAGATTAAATGAAATCTTGGAAAGTGAGAGGATGCCAGAGGAATGGAGAAAGTGTTTTGATACCAATTTTTAAGAATAAGGGTGATGTGCAGAGCTGCAGTAACTACAGAGGGATTAAATTGATCAGTCACAGCATGAAGTTATGGGAAAGAGTAGTGCAAGCTAGGTTAAGAAGTGAGGTGATGATTAGTGATCATATGGTTTCATGCCAGGAAAGAGCACTACAGATGCGATGTTTGCTCTGGGTGTATTGATGAAGAAGTACAGAGAAGGCCAGGAGGAGTTGCATTGTGTCTTTGTGGACTTCGAGAAAGCATATGACAGGGTGCCTAGAGAGGAGTTGTGGCAGTGGCGGCTGGTGACTTCAAATCAAAGGGGGGCTGCAGGAGCCAGCTGAATGGGTGGGGTCAAGGGGTGTGGCCAACCAGAAAGGGGAGGAGCTATGCTCAAAACCACAAAAACTAACTTTAATTAAATACACTCCCCTGGGTGGCATGGCAAACCATCATTATGAGAGTCCAATCAAGACAAAAATAAGTGAAGAAGAATAAAAATATTTCAATGCATTGGCTGCATGACAGCTTACTTAATATCTAGATGGAAACAAAAGGTTGTGAGGCATGAAAAAATAAATTACTTTTTAAATACATTACTGGAATGCCAGTCAAAATCAAGTACAAGCAAAACCAGAAGCACTCAACTCAAACCACTTCTCCTTGCACTGCAGTTCTAATTATAATTTATATTCAGCTTTATTAAAGTGCCAAGTAACATGCTGAAAGTAGAAATCTCTGTGATGCCCCACTTGTAAAAATGTTTCTTATCCAAAAAGACCTGCTGCCTGACAACTATCTACTTGTTTCATGGGGAAAACATGTAAGTAAAAATGAAAAGCAAACAAGAAACAAGCTCAAGATACATTGCTTAAAGGATTACTGTACAGGTTATGGACCACGCATGATTGGCATTCTGTTTAGTTTATGGGTAAAGTCTGTAGAGATGACTGGAAGTCTCCAACAAGTGTAATGAGCTTTTAAAATAATGGAATCCTGTCCTTTAATACCCAAGGCTTATACATTATCTAGTCAAGTATTCTCTGCATGGCAACAACAGAAAGGCTTTCAATGTTGGCAATTCTTTAACAGTATGCTTATTAAAGCTTACTTGCATCTTATTATCTCAGACAAGCTTACATTATGGTCATTAAAGCATTGCTACTTAAACACAGAGCAACAGGCACTTTGAGTAATAAGCATAAATCAACAGAACAAAAATATGACAGAAACCAGACCTTTCTGCAAAATCAAGGACAGATGAAAAGCCACTGTAGTACTTGTGTCTACCTTGGATGGGGGCACACTGCACATTTACACTGCATAACTACTCCTTGCCTTGCTTGGACACATCCAGAGTCAGTACATGGTGGAGTGGGGTGCAACAAGTATGTCACAATTTGAAATGTCTCTGGTTGACTGTGATGGCCCTGACACATGTGTCATACCTCTCAACCTCAGAGCAAGAAATCTGGACAAAGCCATACACAGAAGTGGGACAAATGCCCACAAATAAGGACAATTTTTAAATATTGCTCTAATAAACTTAGAAAGATAATAGAATAGGTCTTGCATTAGTATGACTTTTCTGAAGGGTATAAAATCTGAAACTCAAATGTCTGCCATTATTTTCTGACTTCCGTCTTTAGTGATTTGTCACTAATTTGTCAAAAAACACAATTTTATGAAAAATTGACCAAATGTGATGCAAAAATATAAAATAGCCACACAATACAGCTGGGAACCTGTCAAAGAAGGGACACTTTAATATTAGTACTGTTAACTTGAGCAGCTGACAAAATAAAAGAATCTACATGCATTTCAAGTAATCTATAACTTTGATTATTACAGTTATTTCTTAATTGTAAACCCTCCATGTTTTCTTCCAAAATTGCTATTTTGCGGAGGGATTATTAAAGAGCAACATTTTAAGCCAAAATCGGAGACAGTTGAGAGGTTGGCTATGCCTAATTCTATAAAGCAATTTATTTGCATGTACCTCTCAACCTGTTAATGCAGTAAATCTGAACAAGGCCAAATATAGTGGGGGAACATATAAACAGTACTAAACATTGCTCTTGTACAAATTGAGACAGTTGATAGAATAACAGTTCTTACTTTAGCATGCATTTTTCTGAAGGTTATGAAGTCTGAAACTCAGTGTATCATTATTTAGTGACTTAATTTCTGAATGATTTGCCAGAAAACTACAAATTTTATGAAGAACAAACCAAAAATAAGAAGCAAAAATCTATTCATTCTTTGAAAATCTGGACAGTTGGGAGGTATAGTTCAGCTGGGCCTGTCTGAGTTTGCTGCCCTTCCCCCCCCTGACAAAATCACGGTTGAAGAGCCTCTGCAGCCATTCCTATGAACCATTACTTGGCAATTTCACTCCATTTACCATAAACACTAATGTGCATACTGCTTTACTTGTATGATGAGTTGGACTTCATTTGAAAGTTTTATTTTGTATTTTACAGCACAAGCACTAAGTCATCTACTAAACAAAGCAATGCAGTCTCACAATGAAAACTTAGCATTAAAACCTCTCTGCTCTTGAAACTCACATTCATTGAAACAGCATTGAAACCCACATTCAAAGAAAATAAATTTTGCCAGTAGCAGATAAAGATTAATTTTGGGCTGTTTTCAAATCATAGGCCCCTTGCATATGAAACATACATGTGCTCTTTGATACACCTTCCTCATTGTACTAAATTATATTCCTTGTACAATATATTACAGTTGTTAGAGGGCGTTTTAAATTTGTTTTGAACATTTTTCCAGTAAACAATGAAACAAAATGCATGCACCCATAATGACAAAACTGCCCAGTTCAGAGCATTTATCATAAACGTCTACTCAGACTTTCGCAGTCCACCATTATCGGTAAATATGCACAATTCTACAGTCCACCATTATCAGTAAATATGCACAATTCTACAGTCCATTATCAGTAAATATGCACAATTCTACAGTCCATTATCAGTAAATATGCACTATTCTACAGTCCATTATCAGTAAATATGCACTATCTCTGAAGAAGTAAAAGTCATCTAAATAATTCCACATTAAAGAAATCTGTAACTAATGAAGAGGTTGCTGCTAGCAAACACCTTTATATTTCATGGTTTCATCGAAAAATAAAGTGCCTGTTGCCCCTCAGGAATAAATTGCCTATATTACATTAAAAAAATGATAAGCTAGTAATATTGCAAGAGGAAATGGATGGCAAACTGATAACGAACTCATAGTTAGTATCTTCACCAAGGAGAACATTCTCAGTACAGCAGCATCCACCCCTTGTGGGAGTAGAACCCACAGCCTTCTGCATCAAAGACAAGTACACAACTTGTTGGGCTATTAACTAGGCAAACCAACTTCACTTAAGCAGCACTAAACTTCTGTTCGCCTGCAGCTCTCAGCTCCTTGTAAAATCTACTCAATACTCAACTTTGCAGCACAGGAAAACTGGAAAAAGCCAGAATGTATTGGGGGGGGGGGGGTCAAAAGCCCAAAAACCAGGGATACAAACATTGCTTGTTTAATCTTGGAAAGTTGCTAGAACCATACATTTTACTGCCAAGCTCCCTGTGCAAAACAGATCAACATACCACTACGCCAAATCAGCTGCTTTATAAAAGTGGAAGACTGAAACTTAAATGGCTATCATTTAGTGAATTCAGTTCTCACCATAGCTGTCAACCTCTTAGTACAAAACACCTGGACAAACCTAGTAATGAGGGAATACAGCCCTCAAACATTCAGTGAATTCAGCTCTTGCCATAGCTGTCAACCTTAGCACAAAAGACCTGGACGAAGCCAATAATGAGGGAATGCAGTCCCAAAAATAGAGACAAATTTCAAATATTCATCTTATAAACTTAGAAAATTGCTAGAATAAAAGGTTGTGTTACTATGTATTTTCTGAAGAACATGAAGTCTGAAATTCAAATGCCTGTCAATTTTACTGCTGACAGAATAAAAACAATTTTCAGCAGAGACCCAGGGAGAAATACTGCAGACATGTCTTTGTAAAATGACAGGGCACCAGTGCAAATCCACACAAACACAGGGAGGAAATGCAGAGTCCACACAAAAGGCACCCCAGCCAAGAATCAAACCAGAAAACCTATAGCTGTGAGGCAACAATACTACCACTGCACCATCAAATATGCAAAGACTTAAACATTCAGAAACCTGAAGTCTGAAATTCAAATGCCTGTCAATTTTATTTAACATTTGTTAATCAGGACAGTCTGACTTGGAACAAAAAAAAATTCAGCAGAGGCCCAGGAAGAAATAATGCAGACATGTCTTTGTAACATGGGAGGACACAAAAGCAAACCCACACAAACACAGGGAGAAGATAAAGACCCCACAAAGAAGGCACCCCAGCCAAGAAGCAAACTTGAGAACCTGCAGCTGTGAGGCAAAAATGCTACAACTGCCCCATCAAATATCAAGCATTACAACATTTACAAACCACAGATATTATGAGGAACAGATCAGATCAAACATGAGGCAAAAATCTGCAGTTTTTTTTCACAAATGGTGGTGGGTAGGGAATTAAGGTCTTTAAAACCTGCATACAAGGTACAGGATTCAAGCCTGAGGTATTCCCTACCACACACACAACTGTAGTAGCAAACCACAAAAACTAAATATACTGCATTGGGTGCCAAACAGTTGTCATGAGAGTCCAATCAAGACAAAATGAAGTGTAGAAGAATAAAAATATTTCAATGCATTGGCTGCATGACAGCTTAATATCTAGATGGAAACAAAAAAGGTTGTGAGGCATGAAGAAATTACTTTTTTTTAAATACATTAATGGAATGCCAGTCAAAATCAAGTATAAGAAAAACAAGCAGCACTCAACTCAAACCACTTCTTGCACTGCAGTTCTAATTATAATTTATATTCAGCTTTATTAAAGTAACATGCTGAAAGTAGAAATCTCTGATGGCCCCCACTTGTAAAAATGTTCCTTATCCAAAAAGACCTGCTGCCTAACAACTACTTGTTTCATGGGGAAAACATGATCAAAGTAAAAAATGAAAAGCAAACAAGAAATGAGCTCAAGATACATTGCTTAAAAGGATTACTGTACAGGTTATAGACCACACGATTGGCATTCGGTTTATGGTTAAAGCCTGCAGAGATGACTGTAAGTCTCCAAGTGTAATGAGACTCTTAAAATAATGTAATTCTGTCCTTTATTACAAATACTGGCATATGCATTTCAATACCCAAGGCTTATACATTATCTAGTTAAGTATTCTCTACATGGCAACAGAAAGGCTTTCAATGTTGGCAATTCTTTAACAGTATGCTTATTAAAGCTTACTTGCATCTTGCAATCTCAGCCAAGCTTACCTGATGGTCATTAAAGTATTGCTACTTAAACACAGAGCAACATGCACTTTGAGTAATAAGCATAAATCAACAGTACAAAAAATATGACAGAAACCAGACCATTCTGCAAAAATCAAGGACAGATGAAAAGCCACTCTAGTACTTGTGTCTACCTTGGATGGGTGGGATTCTCTGCACATTTACACTGCATAACTACTCCTTGCCTTGCTTCGACACATCCCGAGTCACTACATGGGGGAGTGGGGTGTAACAAGTATGTCACAGTTTGAAATGTCTCTGGCTGACTTGTGATGGCCCTGACACATTTGTCATACCTCTCAACCTCAGAGCAAGAAATCTGGACAAAGCCATACAACGAAATGGGACAAAGGCCCAAAAATAAGGACAATTTTTAAAATATCGCTCTTATAACCTTAGAAAGCTAATAGAGGTCTTGCATTAGTATGAATTTTCTGAATGGTATGAAATCTGAAACTCAAATGTCTGTCATTATTTTCTAACTTCAGTCTTTAATTATTTGTCACTAATTTGCCAAAAAACACAATTTTATGAAAAATGGACCAAAAATGTGATGTAAAAATATAAAATAGCAACACAATACAGCTGGGAACCTGTCAAAGAAGGGACACTTTAATATTAGTACTGCTAACTTGAGCAGCTGACAAAATAAAATAATCTACATGCATTTCTGAAATAAAAGTAATCTGATTATTACAGTTATTTCTTAATTATAAACCCTCCATGTTTTCTTCCAAAATTGCTATTTTTGCGGAGGGATCATTAGGGAAGAGCAACATTTTGAGTCAAAATCAGGGACAGTTCAGAGGTTTGGCTATGCCTAATTCTATAAAGCAATTTATTTGCATGTATCTCTCAACCTGTTAATGCAATAAATCTGGACAAGGCCAGATATATTGGGGAACATATAAACAGTACTAATTGCTCTTGTATAAACTGGGACATAAATCTGGACAAGGCCAAATATATTGGGGGGAACATATAAACAGTACTAAAAAATGCTCTTCTATAAACTGGGACAGTTGATAGAACAGGTCTTACTTTAGCATGCATTTTTCTGAAGGTTATGAAGTCTGAAACTAGGTGTGTCATTATTTAGTGACTTAATTCCTAAATGATTTGCCAGAAAATCACAAATTTTTATGAGGAACAAATCAAAAATAAGAAGCAAAACATCTATTCATTCTTTGAAAATCTGGACAGTTGGGAGGTATGGTTAAGTTGGGGCTGTGTAAGTTTGCTGCCCTTCCCCCTCACAAAACCCTGGTCGAATGGAGCCTCCCTGCAGCCATTCCAATGATCCATTAATTTGCTATTTCACTCCATTTACCATAAACACTAATGTGCATACTGATTTACTTCTATGATGATTTGAACTTCATTTGAAAGTTTTATTTTTGCATTTTACAGCACAAACACTAAGACATAACAAACTTGGCATTAAACCTTCTCTGCCCTTGAAACTCACATTCACTGAAACAACATTAAAATCCACATTCAAAGAAAATACATTTTACTCGTGGCAGATAAAAATTAATTCTGGGCTGTTTTCAAATCATAGGCCCCTTGCATATGAAACGTACATGTGCTCTTTGATACACCTTCCTATTGCTTTGAACATTTTTCCAGTAAACAATGAAACAAAACTGTCCAATTCAGAACATTTCCATCATAAAAGTCTACTCAAACTTCTACAGTCCACTATTATCAGTAAATATGCACAATTCTACAGTCCACCATTATCAGTAAATATGCACAATCTCTGAAGTAGTAAAAAGTCATCTAAATAATTCCACGTTAAATAAATCTGTAATGAAGAGGTTGGTGCTAGCAATCACCTTTACATTTCATGTTTTCATCGAAAAAAAAGTGTCTGATGCCCCTGTGGAATAAATTGCCTAAATTACATTAAAAATAAGCTAGTAATATTGCAATAGGAAATGGATGGCAAACTGATAACAGGCTCATAATTAGTATCTTAACTTTCAGCATTCACCCCTTATGGGAGTAGAACCAACAACCTTCTGCATCAAAAGCAAGCACACAGCCTGTTGTGCTATTAGCACTAAACTTCTCTTTCCCTGCAGCTCTCAGCTCCTTGTAAAATCTGCTCAATACTCAACTGCATCTCAACTTCGCAGCACAAGAAGTCTGGAAAAAGCAAAATTTATTGGGGTGGGTCAAAGGGCAAAACCAGGGACACATTAAACATTGCTTGTATAATCTTGGAAAGCTGCTAGAATAAAATGCTGTGTTACCACGGTACCACCATACATTTTACTGCCGAAGTCCCTGTGCAAAAAAGAGTCAGAACATACCACTATGCCAAATCACCTGCTTTGTGAAAGAAAAATGCTGTGTTACCATCGTACATTTTACAGACAAGGTCCCTGTGCAAAACAGTCAAGAGCAACATACCACTACGCCAAATCAGCTGTTTTGTGAATGAGAGGCAGACTGAAACTTAAATGGCTTTCATTTAATTAATTCAGTTCTCACCATAGCTGTCAACCCCTTAGCACAAAACACCTGGACAAACCCAGTAATGAGGGAATACAGCCCGCAAACATATTCAGTGAATTCAGTTCTTGCCATAGCTGTCAACCTTAGCACAAAAAACCTGGACAAAGCCACTAACAGGGTATTACAGTCCCAAAAATAAGGAAAAATTTCAAATAGTCATCTTATAAACATAAAAAATTGCTATAATAAAAGGTTGTGTTACTATATATTTATTGCTAGAATAAAAAGTTGTTTTACTATGTATTTTCTGAAGACTATGAAGTCTGAAATTCAAATGCCTGTCAATTTTATTTAACATTTGTTAATCAGGACAGTCTGACTTGGAACAAAAAAACAATTTTCAGCAGAGGCCCAGGAAGAAATAATGCAGACATGTCTTCGTAACATGGGAGGACACAAAAGCAAACCCACACAAACACAGGGAGAAGATACAGACCCCACAAAGAAGGAACCCCAGCCAAGAATCAAACCTGAGAACCTGCAGCTGTGAGGCAACAATGCTACTACTACACCATCAAATATCAAGCAAACAGACCCCACAAAGAAGGAACCCCCAACACTGCAACTACTACTCCATCAAATATCAAGCAAACGACCCAGCAAAGAAGGAACCCCAGCCAAGAATCAAACCTGAGAACCTGCAGCTGTAAGGCAACAATGCTACTACTACACCATCAAATATCAAGCATTGAAATATTTACAAACCACAGATATTATGAGGAACATATCAGATCAAATATGAGGCAAAAATCTGCAATTTGTTTACAAATGGTGGTGGGTAGGGAACTCAAGTCTTTAACACCTGCATACAGGGTACAGGGTTCAAGCCTGAGGTATTCCCTACCACACCACCATGAGCACCTGGGGCATTTTCATACACACACCCCAGTCTATTCAAATAGGCATTCATTCACACACTTCCCTACCATTCTAAACACACTTACCTGTCCTTGCTGCCCATTCTCCATAACATAATCCAAATGCCCGCGCAATAATCTACAGTCCCGCGAGATTCCCGCGATCCAAACCCTAATCCACAGTCCCGATGAGAGAGACTGGCTGTTGCAGTCCGGCCGCGACGCGTTTTCCCAGCGAGTCTGTGCACTTTAAAAGTGCACAGACGTCTCCTATGTTTCCCTACCTGGACTGCTGGACTGCCTGGAGCATGTGCAGTAGACTTGCAGTAGTCTGGACTACTGCGCATGCGCGAAGTCCGCGAATTTTTAATTTTTTTTTTCTTTTTTTTTTTTTTTTTGTTGAGAGGGCTGCAGTCCGGCAGTCCAATAGCACGGGCCGCCCCTGAGTTGTGGTACTGTATGAGGAAGTCGGGAGTGTCCAAGAAGTATGTAAGAGTGGTGCAGGATATGTACGAGGGTAGTGTGACAGCGGTGAGGTCTGCAGTGGGAGTGATGGATGCATTTAAGGTGGAGGTGGGATTACATCAAGGATCAGCTCTGAGCCCTTTCTTATTTGCAGTGGTGATGGACAGGTTGACAGACGAGATCAGACAGGAGCCCCCATGGTCTATGATGTATGCAGATGACATTGTGATCTGCAGTGAGAGTAGGGAACAGGTGGAGGGGACCCTGGAGAGGTGGAGATATGCTCTAGAGAGAAGAGGAATGAAGGTCAGCAGGACTAAGACAGAATATATGTGTGTGAATGAGAGGGAGGATAGAGGAATGGTGAGGATGCAAGGAGTAGAGGTGGCAAAGGTGGATGAATTTAAATACTTGGGATCAACAGTTCAGAGTAATGGGGAGTGTGGAAGAGAGGTGAAGAAGAGAGTACAGACAGGATGGAGTGGGTGGAGAGGAGTGATTTGTGACAGACTAGTACCAGTAAGAGTGAAAGGGAAGGTCTACAAGAGGGTAGTGAGACCACCTATGTTATATGGGTTGGAGACAGTGGCATTGACAAAAAGGCAGGAGTCAGAGCTTGACGTGGCAGAGTTGAAGATGTTAAGATTTGCACTGGGTGTGACGAGGATGGACAGGATTAGGAATAAGTATATTAGAGGGTCAGCCCAGGTTGGAATGTTTTGAGACCAAGCCAGAGAGGCAAGATTATGTTGGTGTGGACATGTGCTGAGGAGGGATGCAGAGTATATTGGGAAAAAGATGCTAAGGATGAAGCTGCCAGGTAACAGGAAGAGGAAGGCCTAAGAAATAAGGTTTATGGATGTGGTGAGAGAGGACATGCAGGTGGTTGGTGTGACAGAGCAAGATGCAGAGGACAGGAAGAAATGGAAACAGTTGAATCGCTGTGGCGACCCCTAATGGGAGCAGCTGAAAGAAGAAGTCTTCAGTGAAGGAGCTAGTTTCTCATCTACAAAAGTTCAGTTGGCTGCCATTTCTAATTTCCACCTTGGCAAAAATAACTACCTTTGCATTTTCTAAACTATGCAAGGCCTTTCTCAAGGCAGCCTTTTTGCTTAGACCTCCATTAAAAGAGCCTACTCCTCAGTGGGGTTTAAATGTAATGCTTCAGTCAAAGCAGATATTAAATTTCTATCCTGGAAGAACATTTTTCTGGTTGCTGTTACATCAACTAGAAGAGCATCTGAACTGCAGGCTAGGTACTCAAAGCCTCATTACCTGATTTTTCACAGAGAGGGTATCATTGTGAACAAACCCATCCTTTTTACCTAAGGTTGCTTCTGAGTCAAATATAAATCAGGTCATTAATCTCCTAGTTTTCTTTCCTAACTTTTCAAACAAAGGGAGGTATATGTTAAGACTTTTTGGATGCATATAGACAACTTAGTTTTTGCCTTCATAGAACAAAGACTTTGGGAAATCTGACCAATTATTTTCCTTTTCTCCTACCAGATTAGGCAAGCCAGTATCTAAAGTTACATTGGCCAAGTGGTTGACTGATTGTATAACCTTTGTCTATGGTAAATTAGGATCATCTTTGCCCAAACCTCCTAGAGCTTCTTTCACTAAGTCTTCAGTGGTTTCTTCAGCCTTTTGGTCAAGTGCCTGTTTAGATGATACAGCTACAACTTGGGCTCATCCTCATACTTTCATTGCTCAATACAAGTTGATTTAATTTCCATAAACATAGTGGCCTTTTTGCTCAGCAGTGCTACGGAATATCCTTCCATAGGGGACTCCCAAGGTCACAGTAGCTGGGCACTCTGTCCCATCAGTTGAGAAAAGAACGAAAAGGACAACATCAGATAAAAAATGTATGCACTCACTATAACATTCCATCTGTGTTGTCCATTTTCATTATTCCTCAACTTCCTGCCTATCTACCCCCATCCTTTGCTTCTAGAAAGATCTAAGAGTTGTGCATGAACCTCTGTTCTTTATTTGAGCTCCAGCTTCCCCTTTCTTTTCTGTCTTTGGTAATTTTTATAATAGGCTGTCCTTTTATATCTGGGGGCAGCAGACTCGATCTTGGGTATAGCAAATGTTCCACAAAAACCAAGCTTCTATCAGGGCTGATAAACTCAAGTAAAACTTTATCCCAGAGGATAAGCGCTTTCACACCTAGTGCTTCATCAGATCCTTAAAAACATCACGGAATCACATAGTCTTATATAATACAAAATCAGTTAATTAACCAATCAAACAAGAACATCAATTACTGATGTATACTACACTTTTGTAATGCAGGTTTTTAAAGGTACAGATGAATTAATCCCAGGCAGCTTGTCTGCCTGCAGCCTCACAATCCATTTGGCTTCAATAGTCTCTAATTTGTTGTTGAAATCACCTCTTCTCTTACTAACATGTACAATCTGCAAAACACTAAAAACAAAAGAGTGCCTTGGTGCCATAGAGGCATGTTTAGCCAATGCATTTAATAAATTCAAACGTTTAATATCTCCCATGTGCTGCAAGATACGTTCTTTTAACATTGACTGTTTTGCCCACATAAAATGATGTACATAGCCTACACCTAGCCAAATAGATCAAACCTTTGGACCTACAATCAGCATAAAAACATGGTCTAAATAATCAATAACTGGATGCTGAAATTCTTGTACCATGGAAATAAGACTACAAGCTTTACACTTTCTACATTTATAAGTGCCATGTCGATCAGATACAGGCAAAGAAGTATAAGTTGATTTATAGCAGACTTGTCTCTTAAGAGAAAAATTGTTTTTGAAAGTATAATATGGTTTATAACACACAATACCCTTAACCTTGTCATCAGAGAGTATGATGGGCCAAAAATTCTTGATCACATTACAAACTTGATACGTTAGCGATAACCTAACATTAGTATTAGTACTAACATGAACATTCCTCTTAAAAGAGGTATACGTCCGATGAAAAAATGGTTGACCTCTATCTGAATGCATAGCGCCAACCAAGTTCATGCTGCTGTCCAGTGACTGTTCACTATAGCCTCTCACTAATAAATCTTCCTTGATGCTTAGCATCGATTCATGACTTTGCACATCATCAGTGTGTAAATGTGACATACGTATTAGGGTACCCTAACATAGGCATTGTTCTTAAAGATATGTTTAGGATGCATACCATTAAAATGTAAAAATGCATTCTTTCTGCAATCCTTCCTAAAAAGAGAGCTGGATAAAGTGCCATTAGTCAGTGTGATCCTAGTATCAAGAAACTCCATGGTTGTCGGTGAATGACTTAAAACAAATCTAAAGCAGCTACTAGTAGAGTCAAGATATTGCACAAACATCATAAGGTCTAGATCTGAGCCATGCAACAAAATAAAAATATCCCCAAAACGCTTATGATAGAGAAGATTAGATGAAAACTCATGACCACAGAGGACTGCCATGTGCTCCCAGTCCGCCAATACTATATTGGCATAACTGTTAGCGCATGGAGACCCCATGGCCACACCAACCTTCTGCCTATAAACAGAATCACCATACAAAAATACATTATTATATAGCACTATCTCCATTAGAACACCTAAGCATTCTGTCAAATCAAGAAAATAACCAGCATTTTCCCTTAAAATTTTTTTTAATGACGCTATCCCGAAATCATGAGGAATTATTGTAAAGAGCATCTGAATATCCATGCTAACCAGAAGGATATCTCCAGTGAATAAACCATGACCTCTAGCCAATTCACCCAGACTACTGAGAAAATGTTCAGTGTCTTTCAAGACAGCAACTGCTTTCTCAAGTGGTTTCTTCAGTTGCCCCTCCAAACAGAGATGAATTCAGTGGCCCAACCCCTGCCCGAAACTATTGGGCGCAGGGGTGGGTCAGTAAGAGTCTTGTGGACCTTCGATAAACCATGTATAACTGGTATCAAGGGTTTGGTTACGAACATAAAATCGTAAAGTGCTTTATCAATAGCCTGCTCCATCAATAAATCATAGACATTTACACACATTATTAATACATGTTAAGTGATTTTCAGTCAAACATTCATAAGTAGAAACATCATTAAGTAAAGTTGTCGTATAAGAGTCATATTTCACAGTGTCAAGAATCACTATTGAGCCCCCCTTGTCCGCCGGACGTATAGTAAGTTCATTATTGGTCTGTAGCTCACTTAATGCTTTGAACTCAACATTAGTTAAATTATAAAAGTTAATCTTTTTCAAATCAGTGCAAAGCAACTCCTTATCAACAGTCCTGAAAAAAGTCTCAAGCACAGGTGGTAATTGTGGAACAAAAGTACTTGTTCGTTTGGGCTGCATGGTATTAGGCAGCGGATACATTAGTACATTCCCCATAAAGTAGCTTAAGAGCTACGTTGCATGTAAAAAGTTTTATGTCAAGCAGAACATCCTCTACAAGAACTGGTTGGGAAGGCACAAAACTAAGCCCTCTATTTAAAACACTTACTTGCTCGGGTTAATGGAAATGACAATGTTAAAAATCAACAAAGAGCTTTCTTTCGACTGCTCCCCTCTATTGTAGAGTCATTTTCTACGGACGGATTCTTCTTCCATCCTAAGTTATGTGTTTATTGCCAGTCCAACATTACATAAATTGATCAATCCCTGCCTTCTCTTAAAACTAACTCCACCAACAAAGCATTATTCTGCATGTGGAAAAGCATAAAATGGAGCAGAATAAAACGATGGCCAGCAGTTATAAAACTAAAACATCTTTAATGGAATCTAAATGCAAGCGCTTTCACAGTTACATAGACTGCTTGTGTTGTTCCCACAATTTCCATTTTTTCTGTTATTTGCAACTACCATTTTCTAAACATCCCACTTACAGTTCTTTTATCTCTGTTACAATATTCACTACTTCAAATACAGTTGGTTTAGACTTTGATTTCCATTTTCTAGTAATTGCTTTTTTGGCAGCCATCAGAATTAAACTTAAAAGGCCTTACCATGTCTAGGAAATTCAGATCCTGTATCCCAGCTCAAAAAAATAATTTCCTTACTTGTACCCATTTACTCACCCAATACTTCTGACAGAGTACAATGCAGGGAACTGTTATAGTGCTCCAACCCGCTACCCTCTCAAAAAAAAAAAAAAAAAAAAAAGAAGTTATGTACTCACCATAATGTTCCATGTTTGTTGTCCATCTCGCCGTTCATTCTTACAATGATGGGTTCAGAGCCGATTCTCGGCTCCAACTCGGACGAATACATAGCTGAAAGTCTCAAACCTGGCTCATGGCAAGAAGGTATCGCACAATGCAGTGGTGTAATTCCCCAGATCGCATTTGTCACTTTACGAGGTTGGATGCGCTTATCTTGGCCGTGGCTAAGTTGTGACAAATTTTGTATTACTTTTCCTCAAAATTGTTATTTTTGCTAATAGCTTATTTCTTATTATATTTAATTTGTTGTGCTTTTTATTGCCTTTCTGTTAGTGATAGTATTTTCCCCTTTAGCACAGCTTTTGCCATTGCTTTGTAGGCCTATTGGTATCCTTTTGTAGTGGTTGTTTCTGTCTGCTAGTTTTATCTGTAGGTCATTTAAGTTAGAGAGCTATTCGCCCTTTTAAGTTAGAGGGCTTGTAGTTAATTATTGTCTAGAAAATAGGATCTTTTGAGTTAGAGGTCCTATTTTTCTCTCCCTGGCTGTCTTTTTTCCTTGTGTTTCCCGTAGTTACAGTTCGATGTAGCTTTAGCTCTTCATTAGTCAATAGCTACATTTTTTCTTGTTGTTATTGTTGCTTTTGCAGTCTTACCTTAATTATGTCCAACGAACCAAAAGAGAGAGAACATAAGCCTTCGGGCTTTGAAAAAATGTCAGAAGTGCTCACAAAAAAGTCCATCACAGATGGATATGTTATATGTGTTTATTGCCTTGGTGCTATTCACCTTCAAGAAGACTGCACTTTTTGTCACTCTTTCAGTGCAAGAGTACTTCAAGAAAGGAGAAACAAATTGATTCTGAAAGGGCTCTTAAAACCAACTTTTGAGGAAGTCATCCTTAGTTCTTCCTCTTCTTCTCCTTCCTCTAAAAAGGCTAAGTCTCAAAAAAGGCATTCGCCTGCGACATCAGCTCAGTCGGAGCCGCCAGTCAAACTTCCAAAAATTTCCAAGGCCACTACCTCCTCTGCCCCACAGTCATCGGAGCTGTCGGAGGTCATACTAGTTGACAGGCCTGGTACTTCAGCTCCAAAGTCCTCGGAGCCGGTCCATGGATATTTTGCCAGTTTCTCAGACATTGAGATCTCTAATCCTGCACAGGTCTCGCTGTCCATCCCTGTCTTTCCAGGTCCATCAGGAGCTTATCAGACGGTGACATGGAACGGGTGGTGCGCAGGCTCCTGAAGTCACCAGCGCTGTCTAAATTATTCTCTGCTCCCACTCATGTGGTCTCTGAGTACTGAAGAAATTGCTTGAAACCACCACGATGTAATTCAAACAGCATTTAATGAAAAAAAAAAACAGGAACAAGCGCTTTCACGCAATAAGATTGCGCTTCATCAGGTTACAATCTTACAAAGACTTCCATTACCTTTTATAGTAATGCATTAACCACAATTATTCAATTTACCAATTAGTTCAGTTAATTCATTCGAGAATCATAGTCTTAAAAATGCATAACAATTATACATTCAACAACCTAGCACACCATTTAGAATAGGCATCCTAATGATATTGTTTATTAATGCAACAATACCCATCATTTAAAATTTATAATCAATGGACTTATATCAAAGTATCAAAATGCATGACTTTCCGTAATTGTTAGCAATGAGCCTCATTAACTATTATTCAGGAAGTAATGTCCATATTTGGAGGGAAGATAGCTTAAAGTATGACCTTTCTTATCAGTCTTGTTACCTAATTAAGACACCAACTTCATAGTGTTCCATTTGGTTCAATATTATTAAGAACATAAAGTTCAAAGCATAATAAGCCAAAACAATAGGTCAATACATCCTAGCTAGAACATAATAGAGCCAGCCATTGCTGATAGTAAAATCAAATATTGGAAATATGTATATAGATATCCGTTGTAAATATCCATTATCAAATACGGCGTTATACAAAACATTTACATATATCTTCAGTGATGCATAAAGAACAACAGGTTCAGGCCTGCTTGTTGTTTAAAGACGCTCTCGCAAAAGCAAGTTAAAGACCAAGCATCATCATCTATGCCGTATGAGTACATGTCCAAAGTCAAAGGAGCTACAATACCGCTTCCACCAAGACCATGACATGAGTCATTACAAAAGTAAGCAAATGCTACGTAAAGCAAGAGCTGTGCAAAAATGATGATAAAAACATCACAAGCAACCAGATATTATTTATGTGTGCTCCCAGCATAATACAATGCTATTCACAAAATTCACAAAACTCCATTTAATTTCCGATGAACACCATCTGTCAACTCAAGGCTAACCAACCAACGCCTTGAACTTACCCAGTCATCAAAATTAGAATACAATATGCACAAGGCCCATCAAAATATAAAATATAAAAATATAGAATAAAACATTAACTTGCTAAAACTGTAATATCTAGAAAATCTAAAAACAGTCATTTATGCATAAATTGTCATAGCAGGTATAATACACAATGACATCTATATTAAAGATGATTGACCACGTCCAAGTGTAATTACAAACTTGTGCCGTTGACTAGTATCAATAAAGACATACTTAGCCAAATAGCCATATCACAAACCAACTTTATAGTCACAAAAATAATGCATAACGTCAATATAGTGCCACAAATACAAAAAGTGCAAAAAGACGCAAATATGCAAAAATGCAAAAATGCAAGAGTGCAAAAGTGCAAAAATGCAAAATTCAATAAATCAAATATTCAATAATTCAAGAATTCAAAGACACGTGAGGGTTTCTTTCTAACCTCAAATGCATATAATTGTTATATTGCGCCGATGTCCTTATTCGGACAAAAAACCAAAAACACAAAAGCATAAAAGAGTCATACTCTGAATAGTTCCTTGTGCTACAAGCGGGCCAACCAAGCATTCAGACTAATGGCCAGATGGATCATGAAATGTAACAACATAATATGGCAAAAAATTTTGCTATATTGCAATACGTTGTACAAATAAACACTGATGAATAGGAAGGTATTGCTTGATATTTACAATTTTTATCGTCATAGATATATCAATGCAAATCCCTATACATTATAAAGGAATATAAATTTCCAGATCACAATGGTAAGGTATACATCATAAATTGATATTCAGATTAAACATAATAAAGCAGATCAAATTAGCTAGGACCTAACAAGGCTGGTCGAAGATTGACCACAGTATTCAAACCTGGTGGTATGTGAGCTTTAAGTCTTAGGATCCACCTTAGTTCAAAATTCTCCAAGGTATTCATGTGGTCACCCTCCCTCCTATTGGGATCTACTACCTGTAGCACCTGAAACACAAAACTGTGCTTGGGATGGGTACTACAATGTAAAGCCAAGGCATTATTAAAATTATTTCTTCTGATATTATAAACATGATCATATATTCGATCCCTTAGTCTCCGTGAGGTCAATCCCACATAGTAGCCATCACAGAGAGTACAGGTAGCAAGGTAGACCACATTTTTAGTATTGCAATTTGCATAAAACATGGGTAGTGTACTCACTCCAGTACCTGGAGGTGTAAATCCACATTCTTTGGAGATGTAGCCACAGAAAGAACATTTTCCACATGGGAAAGTGCCTGTTTTCATCTGAGATCTAATGTCAGTAGATGTAATAACTAACTTCTCCTTGCATAAAAGTCTTTTTAAATTCATACAATTCATGAATCTAAATGCCGGTTTCTCACTGACAGCTTCTAGGACAGACATATCTGAAAGTAAAATCTTCCAGTTACCCCTCACTATATTAGTCAAATACTGTACATCATTAGTAAATTTTATATCATAAGATAGAGTATTGGCCATATTCTTACTAGGTCTATGGTAATTAAAAAATTTTTTGGTCTGGGGTATGATGTTATCGGGTATGGATTCATTCATTTCATCAATCAATTTTAAGGGATAGCCCCTATCCATGAAGTGCTTCCTCTGAATGTCCAATATATTAAGTGTATCCAGTTTGTCACTACAAATTTTATTTATCCTGCTCATCTGGTTCTTTATTATGTTGCGAAAAATATGTCGCGGATGTAAGCTGTCATAATGGAGGATCCCATTCCTCCAGCAGGATTTCCTATAGAGTGTCGTCACTAGCTTACATTGATTACCCTTCTTAATGGTGATGTCCAAGAAATTTGCACTATGATAAGAAAAATCATGACTAAATTTAAAGAACGAAGTAACACTATTCATGTAGCTGATAAAAGAAGTGAGGCTATCTTCGTCCCCATTCCATAATATTAGTATGTCGTCTACAAAACGTCTGTATAGTACGACATTTGCAAATCTCAAGTCATTGAAAATGTGCTCCTTTTCCCATTCCAATACGACAAGATTAGCATATGCATTTGCACAGGGGGTGCCCATGGCAACCCCCCATGTTTGTGCATATGCCACATTGTCGTAGAGGAAAGCATTATTATTTAGGACTAAGTCCAGTAGACAACATATATTCATAATTTCACCATTATCAATACCCAGTTGTCATATGGGTTCTTTATCGCATCTAGGCCATACTCATTGGGAATATTAGTAAATAGGCTTTCAATATCTAGGGTTACTAACAGAGTTCCGTCTGTTATTTTATCTGTTACCATGTTCAACTTCAGGTCATCCAGAAGTTTGAAGGAATCAAGAAGGATCGTAGGTACTTGCTTCACTAATGCTCCTAGTTTAGTTTGTACATAAAGTGATGCATTATAAGTTACCCAGTGATCACCTGACACAATAGGACGCAAAGGTGGTGGGTATTTGTCCTTGTGCAGCTTCGGCAAGCCTTTAATGATAGGGATCAAGGGAAGTTCTATCAACAAAAAATCATATAGAGGTTTGTCAATGGATCTAGTCATTAACATATCATATAGTGTGTCATGGACATATTGCGTCAATGATATTATTTGTTGTTTATCAATCCTCTTATATGCAGTATCATTGTTTAACATATTGAGCATTAGTTCATGGTAAAAAATTGCATCCATGGCTACAATCCCCCCTCCCTTATCTGCTGGCTTAAATACAAGCTGGGGATCATTACACAATGCTTTTAACTCAAACATTTCTTCCATATTGAGATTCACAAAGATATTCTTTTTCACTGGGTTATCATAATAATCTTGCCGTTCATTCTTACAATGATGGGTTCAGAGCCGATTCTCGGCTCCAACTCGGACAAATACATAGCTGAAAGTCTCAAACCTGGCTCATGGCAAGAAGGTATCCCACAATGCAGTGGTGTAATTCCCCAGATCTCATTTGTCACTTTACGAGGTTGGATGCGCTTATCTTGGCCGTGGCTAAGTTGTGACAAATTTTGTATTACTTTTTCCTCAAAATTGTTATTTTTGCTAATAGATAGCTTATTTCTTATATTTAATTTGTTGTGCTTTTTATTGCCTTTCTGTTAGTGATAGTATTTTCCCCTTTAGCACAGCTTTTGCCATTGCTTTGTAGGCCTA
Source organism: Protopterus annectens (assembly GCF_019279795.1). Lineage (NCBI taxonomy): Eukaryota > Metazoa > Chordata > Ceratodontiformes > Protopteridae > Protopterus > Protopterus annectens. Next base: position 714,675,113 of record NC_056727.1, on the reverse strand, counting down.
TTGGTATCCTTTTGTAGTGGTTGTTTCTGTCTGCTAGTTTTATCTGTAGGTCATTTAAGTTAGAGAGCTATTCGCCCTTTTAAGTTAGAGGGCTTGTAGTTAATTATTGTCTAGAAAATAGGATCTTTTGAGTTAGAGGTCCTATTTTTCTCTCCCTGGCTGTCTTTTTTCCTTGTGTTTCCCGTAGTTACAGTTCGATGTAGCTTTAGCTCTTCATTAGTCAATAGCTACATTTTTTCTTGTTGTTATTGTTGCTTTTGCAGTCTTACCTTAATTATGTCCGATGAACCAAAAGAGAGAGAACATAAGCCTTCGGGCTTTGAAAAAATGTCAGAAGTGCTCACAAAAAAGTCCATCACAGATGGATATGTTATATGTGTTTATTGCATTGGTGCTATTCACCTTCAAGAAGACTGCACTTTCTGTCACTCTTTCAGTGCAAGAGTACTTCAAGAAAGGAGAAACAAATTGATTCTGAAAGGGCTCTTAAAACCAACTTTTGAGGAAGTCATCCTTAGTTCTTCCTCTTCTTCTCCTTCCTCTAAAAAGGCTAAGTCTCAAAAAAGGCATTCGCCTGCAACATCAGCTCAGTCGGAGCCGCCAGTCAAACTTCCAAAAATTTCCAAGGCCACTACCTCCTCTGCCCCACAGTCATCGGAGCTGTCGGAGGTCATACTAGTTGACAGGCCTGGTACTTCGGCTCCAAAGTCCTCGGAGCCGGTCCATGGATATTTTGCCAGTTTCTCAGACATTGAGATCTCTAATCCTGCACAGGTCTCGCTGTCCATCCCTGTCTTTCCAGGTCCATCAGGAGCTTATCAGACGATGACATGGAACGGGTGGTGCGCAGGCTCCTGAAGTCACCAGCGCTGTCTAAATTATTCTCTGCTCCCACTCATGTGGTCTCTGAGCATACTGTATCCATTATACCCACTATTGTTCCTCCTTCAAGCCAAGCTGGTCTTTCGGAGCCAGGGTACTTCGTACCGCTTACTGTGGATCCTTCTGTTCTAGGACCCCCTTCAGTGTTCATGGAGCTGACATCTGCTCTGACTCTCTTGGTGCCGTCCAGGGACTCAGAGCTGGGGAACGGCCCAGGGGGGGGATTCTCGGGCCCGATCTTCTTCAGTGCTGAGTCTACCCCTCAGAGCGTTGGCCTGGGTTAGCTCGGCTCCCACATTGGCTTCCGGTCCGATCTCATTGGTTCCAGTGCCTTTCTCTGTCTCCTCAGAGCCGAGGGAGTCTTCGGAGATGGCGGGATCTGCTTGAGCTGATGAGGAGTGTGTTGTCTACCCACTCAGCACCACAGAAGGATACTAGTACTCGTCCCCCAAGGCACCGGCTATTGTCTCGGCACCACCCATTCCACAGGACAGCAGAGATCCAGAGCCTCAGGATCCTCCAATGCCCCTCTCATCCGAGGCCTCCACAGAATATCCTTCTGAGGAGCCACCTCGGAAGAGAACTTGCAAGAGGAAGCACGTTGACTCCCCAGATGAGTCGTTAACTTCAGACACTGACCTTGATTAGTCGGAAGGGTCCCCACGGCCGTCCTCTGATATCTCATTTGCAGATATTCTAGAGATCCTCAAGCAGAGAGGCAGCTGGCAGGCCACTACTCCTTCTGATGAGGAGTCAGTGTATCTGAAGGCTTTTGGATCTCAACCTTCAGCCTCTTGGGTGTCTCCGCCTTTCGATGAGCTAATGAACCTGGTTAGTTGAAAGGCGTGGGAGATACCTGACACAATGGAGCCAGTCCCTCAAAGGCCAAACAAATTCTTGTCAGCTCCTTCGGGTAAGGATTTTCTAACCAAGGGGGTACCCGTAGATGCTATGGTGGTGGCAGCAGCCATCAAAAAGGAACTTGCAGAGACTTCCTCATCTGTTCATTCTCCAAATAACGACTCTCGAACGATGGACAGATACGAGAAGCATGTCTTTTCATCAGTGACATTCTCACTGCGATCGCTGAACTATCTATCCCACTTTACAAGGCTGCAAAGCCATCTCCTGAAAGAGCTAGGAGATACTCTACAAGGTTCATTAGCTGTGGGGTGAATGAAAAGGTCTCCTCCCAGCTGTCCACCTTAATTGTTAACTCCTCCATGAGGCTCATATCCTACGCAGCAGATGGAGCGAGCAGAGCAGTGGGTTCTGGAGTTTCCCTTCGGAGACACTCTTGGATGTGCTTGTGCAATTTTGCAGAGCCCTTTAAGTCTACCTTTACTATCGCCCCTTTTGATGGTTCCTCACTCCTTGGATCTAAAATGAGACACACTAACCCGGTGCAAGCAGGAAGGAAAAACTCTTGTCTGCCATTGGAGTACGTTTTTCTGTACCTTGAAGATCTTATCCCAAAGGCCAGAAGAGTGGAAAGATGTGGTTCAAAAGATCCCAGAGAGTTTTCCAGGACGTACGGGGTGATTCCTTCCCTAGGGGCAGAGGGGGAGGCAGTAATGGTAGACTCCACCCCTGAGGCAGAGGGGGTCCGCAAAACCAAGGTGACTGTGATTCCTTTCGCGGATGCCCTTATCAGCACTCCTGAAAGGAGGCCAGACTGCTCTACTCTGGAGGCAGTCGGGGGACATTTATCGATGTACCCAGAAGCCTGGCAAAATATAACAAGAGACAATTGGGTACTAAATATAATATCCAGAGGATACTGCATCTCATTTTCCAATCCTGTTCCACAGACGAGAACAGTCCCAGATGTTCCATCCAATCTAAGGGAGCAAGCAGCTGTAGAGATTCAAAAGTTGCTCCACAAAAGAGTCATCCAAGAAGTCCCCGCAGACCAAATAGGATTCAGAACTTAAGATTCTTTTTGGTGCCAAAAAGAACAGGGGACTGGAGGCCCATATTAGAGCTAAGCAAATTAAATGAATCTGTCAAGAAGTCAATGTTCCAAATGGTGACACTGCAGTCTGTACTTCCTTTTTAGGGAAAGATGATTGGATGTGATCGATAGACCTTCAAAGTGCTTACTACCACATAAAAATGAACAAAACATCAAGAAAGTACCTACACCTTTGGCTGCGAGCCAGCCATTACCAGTTCTGAGCTCTGCCCTTTGGTCTCACTACAGCCCCCAGAGTGTTTAGCAAATGCATGGCAGTAGTCACGGCTCATCTGAGGCATCTAGGATTCTGAATGTTTCCCTATCTAGACGACTGGCTCCTATCCGCCACCACCTAGCATCTACTCCTACAAACCAGGGATCTAACTTTGGACATTTGCAATCAGCTGGGTATTACAGTAAACTTTGAAAAATCTGCTTTGTTGCCCTGTCAACATATTACATTTATGGGCGCAGATCTAGACAGCTCCTGTATGGTAGCATGTCTTCCATCAGAAAAAGTTGTAGCACTCAGTAAGCAGAGACTTCACCTCCTTCCCAAGACCAAAGTGAAAGCAAAGATAATTCTAAGATTACTAGGAACAATGGCTTCCACGATTACACTGGCCCCTCGTGCCAGAATGCACATGAGGATCCTTCAATGGCTTTTGTTCTCCCAATGGTCACTTCAAAAGCTACCGATGTCTCAACTGATCAGAATAACAGAATCATACAAGAATGACTTAAGATGGTGGATGCACTCCACTCATGTGGCAATAGGCAGACCCTTTGTTCCACATCAACCCATAGCTACAGTGACCATGGACGCTTCCCAGATAGGGTGGGGGGGCATTATCTGGGAAGAACATTCCAAGGTACATGGCAAGAACACTAGGCTCACTTGCATACAAATGTTCTACAGATGAGAGCAGTGCTACTTGCGTTGCAAGCACTTCACGACTGTCTCTCCCCTCTAGGGACAATTGTGAAACAGTCAAACAATATTTCTGTGGTTTGGTACATAAACAAGCAGGGGGAACCATATCTTACCCCCTTTGTCGAGAGGCCCTAAGAGTTTGGCAATGGGCAGTTTCTTCCCAGCGCTTTCTAATAGCAACTCACATTCCGGGGAAGTCCAACGTGGTAACAGACAAGCTGAGCAGAGCAATCCTAATGCCTCACAAGTGGTCTCTGAATCACAATGTAGCAGAAATGATTTTCCGAACATGGGGTCAGCCTTGCTGCGATCTCTTTGCCACTCCTGTGAACGCCAAGTGCAGCAACTACTTTACCCTAATTCCCACTCTGGGGAAGACATTGAGAAACGCACTTGCTCGCGATTAGCCCTCGGGACTTCTATATGCTTTTCCTCCATTTCCTGTCATACCCAGAGTCATTCAGAAAGCTCAGTACTCAGGAAGCAGGATAATTCTCATTGCTCCTTACTGGCCTCGCCAAGTTTAGTTCCCCTTCCTTTGGCCTCATCGTCAGGAGAAGCCTTGGACTCTGCACCCAGTACCAGATTTGCTGACTCGTATGACAGGGGAGTTTCATCCTTCTCTCCGCACCCTAAAATTTACAGCTTGGCTGCTCCACTTCCCAATTTAGTCAGGCTTCACAATTTCACTTGTACAGCTAGACATAGCTTAATGTCCTCACATAAAGCTTCCACTAGAAAACTATATTCTAGCAAATGGAAAAGGTTTTCCTTTTGGGCCCAAGACAGGAACATTGATCCTATTTCTGCACCTATCCATTCTATTTTGGAATTTTTGGTGGAACTGTTCCAACAAGGTTCAGCTGCAGCAACCATCAGGGTTCAACTCGCTGCAATATCAAATTTTCACATTGCTGATTCTACTTCCAACTTAACATAGCTTGTGTAGACCCTTCTTAAAAGGTGCCTCCTTATTAAGACCTCCCTTTAAGGAACCCCTTTTCCTTGGGATTTAAATTTTGTTCTGTCTCATCTCGCGTTACCACCTTTTGAGCCCTCGTCATCTTCAGACCTCAAGTTCCTTTCCTGGAAGACCTTGTTTCTAGTGACTAACTTCTGCTAGAAGAGTATCAGAGTTGCAAGCTCTTTATATTAAACCGCCATAGGGTATCCTTACGAACTAATCCATCCTTTCTACCCAAAGTCTCTTCTCCAAAAAACATAAACCAATCTATAGAGCTTCCAGTGTTCTTTCCTAATCATAGCAGCAAGGCAGAGTACAAATTACATCAACTAGATGTGCATAGACAACTCAGATTCTATTTAAATAGGACCAAAGACTTCAGAAAATCTGATCATTTATTTGTATCCTTCTCTGATGTGAAAAAGGGTAGCTCAATTTTTAAAACTACTCTTTCCAATTGGCTTTTTAATTGTATTACATTCATCTATACCTCAAATCACAGAGATTTACCTTTCAAAGTGAAGGCAAATTCCACTAGAGCAATGGCTACATCATCTGCCTTTCAAGCCAAAATTCCCATGGATAATATTTGTGCAGCAGCTACTTGGACTTCTCCACATACCTTTATTTCTCATTACAAAGTGGATTTGGCCTCCAGGGACAGGGCCTCCTTTGGTTCCATGGTGCTTAAAGGTGTATTCCCGTGAGCCACCCAGGGTAAAGGCACTAGGGACGCTGTCCCATCATTGTAAGAATGATGGCGAGATAGGACAACATAACATAAAGAAGTTATGTACTCACAATAACGTTCCATGTTTGTTGTCCATCTTGCCGTTCATTCTTACAAACCCTCCCTCCTTCCCCCTGCCAAAGACTCCTTGTGGACCTGGTAGATGTTTTTTACTACCTTCAGGAGTTCTTTCTCAGTTTGTTTCTCCTTTTAGTAAGTATAATATAGACTTGGATATATGTATATATTTGTATATAGTGTACATATCATTCAGTAGTAGCAGCAAACAAGATCTGGGGAATTACACCTCTGCATTGTGGGATACCTTCTTGCCACGAGCCAGGTTTGAGACTTTCAGCTATGTATTCGGCCGAGTCAGAGCCGATAATCGGCTCCAAATCCATCACTGTAAGAACGAACGGCGAGATGGACAAAAAACATGGAACGTTATGGTGAGTATATAACTTCTTTTTTATGAGAGTGTAATGGGTTGGCACACTGTAACAGTTCCCTGCATTGTACTCCATCAGATATATTGGGTGAGTAAATGGGTACAAGTAAGGAAATTTTTTTTGAGCTGGGATAGAGAATCTGAATTTCCTAGACATGGTAAGGTCTTTTAAGTTTAATTCTGATGGCTGCCAAAAAAGCAATTAGTAGAAAATGGAAATCCAAGTCTAAACCAACTGTATTTGAAGTAGTGAATATTGCAACAGAGATAAAAGAACTGTAAGTGGGATGTTTAGAAAATGGTAGTTGCAAATAACAGAAAAAATGGAAATTGTGGGAACAACACAAGCAGTCTATGTAACTGTGAAAGCGCTTGCATTTAGATTCCATTAAAGATGTTTTATTTTTATTACTGCTGGCCATCGTTTTATTCTGCTCCATTTTATGCTTTTCCACATCCAGAATAATGCTTTGTTGGTGGTTAGTTTTAAGAGAAGGCAGGGATTGATCAATGTATGTAATGTTGGATTGATCATTTTATAAAATGTATATATGTGATGTATAAAGTTTACAACTATGAACATGCTAACATGGTTGGTTTTCTGTTATAAAGGTATGTTTGCTTCCGTTTTAAGTGGTAATTCTATAAAGATGTTAAAAAAGATAATTGTGTGCACAGAGACTTAGAATAAGTGTTAGCACAGAAGCAGAGAGAAAAAAAGAAGAAAAGAGGCACTTACATGAGAAGAAGTGGCAGCAAGTACTTAAAAATGAGATAGGTAAGACAATGCAGAATTCTAAACCCTTTTGTTTCCAAGAGGAACAGAGAGCTGAAGAAAAAATGGAGCTATCAGGAGGCTTGTTAAGATGGTAAAGAAGTTAAAGTAGGGGGTCATTTTTGTTCAGAACTACTCTTTCTAGAGGGAAGTCATAGAAGCTACAGTGCAAATGTTTTTTTAGGAGGAAAGCTGTACATTCCACTTCAGAACAAGATGATGAAGAAAATAACCGTGAGATTTGATGTTGTCATTCTCATTCATTCTTCAACAAATGGATATCAGATCTGACTCGGACACTTTTCTTTCAGACTGCGTCTCTAACTGTCAAGCTCCTCCCTAACCACTAATGCCCCTTTCTACTGTTTTACCTCAGATCCCGTTTGCCACTTAAACGGTTTGGACTCAGATCACGCTATCTCAAGCTGTGGGATAGCTTCCTATAAATTATGTGAGTATATAATAGAATTTTATTATCTTTAATTTTCTATTCCTTGTACCTACCCTTTACCTTTTTGTAGAATGCTAGTTCTGTTCTTATTTCTACCCTTTTAGGTATCTCTCTGTTACCATTGTTGGCAACCCTTCACCCTTTTGTACCTGTTTTTTCAGGTTAATGTAGTTACCATTGTTAGTAACTTTATCTTTATTTCTTTTCTTCCCTTTCAAAAAAAAAAAAACAACTTTTTTTCTTGATCTGTCCTTGGCCACCTTCCCTTTTTCTAACATGGTGGAGAAGCCAACTGGTTTAAATGCACTTTCTTTTGGCATAAGATACCCAATTCTGATGCCCACAGGAAGTGCATTTATTGTCTAGGCCCTAGTCACTTGGATTCCCCCCTGTAAGATTTGTGGAGGATTTAATACCAGGGCTGTTAACAATAGGAGAAATAAACTTGTTCTTAAGGGCCTTTTTCCTGTTTCGGCTCCTCCTTCCTGTGCTTCAGCATCAGGGGCTCAAGCACCCTCAAAAAAACTAAATCTTTTTTGGAGTCAAGGGAGCATAGGAAACACTCTCCCACTTGGTCTCCAAAATCCACTCTGATATTGGAGCCACTGGCCAAAATTTATAAACATTCTGATCTGACTCCTTCACCTTTTAAGTCTCTTCAACCTCAGAGCCCATCTCACCACGACTCCAATTAACATTTTTGCAAGAAACTTCTTGAAAGTTGTCACACCTTCCTTCCACCTCATCATCCAGCAGGTCCTCTTCAAGTCTGTCCAAAGCTGATGTGGATGGAATGATGAAATTTCTCAGGGCTCACATTCAGATGGGGGTTTTACCATCCCTGTCTCCCATAGGATCCATGAGCCTTCAATCCGTTTCCTATTCCATCGTCTCGCCTTCTGTGATCCAAACAGCAATTTTAGAGCCATCAAATCTGAGAGCCCAGAGAATCAAAATGTTGGATCCGAAGATAGTTTCATCTTCATCTCTGACCATATCCCTGACTTGTTCAGCACCTACCCCCTTGAGCAGGATGAGTATCGGAGCCTAAGTGTTGGTGTCTGATCTGGAAGGATGTCTTTGACTCAGAGTCCCAGATCCATTGCCTCCCCTCAGAGCCTTGGCGCTGGACAGCTCTGGTCCAACTCCACCCTCGGAGCAGAGCTCTAGGCAAGGTCAGGGCAGCACTGGGAGTTTTGGCTTCACTGAGGTTGACCTTGGCTTTTCCTGGTCCCTCTGCTTTCAAAGTGGTGGAGTAGGAACGTTCTCATCTGAGAACACTCTCAACTCTTACTTTGGATCCTAACCCCATTTCCCCTTTGGATCCAGCTTCTGAGCCTCATCTGCCTTATTCCACAGAGACAGACAGCCCGTATGAGCTTCCAGGCAATTCCAGTCCAGGAACTTTACATCTCTTCGGATACCTCTCCAGACCATCCCACTGAAGAGGTTCTCCAGACAAAGCTGTGTAAAAGGAGACACTGGGATTCCCCCCCTCCAGGAATCTCGTAATGAAAACACTGATTTTGATGAAGGGGAAGGATCCCCCAAGGCACCACCGGAAGATGTCTCCTTCAGAGGCATTCTAGAGATCCTTCACCAAAATATTGGTTGATCCTTTGAACCCCCTTCCCAGAAGGAATCGGTGTTCCTAGAAGCCTTCGGGTCTGGCCCATCGATGGCTGGGGTTACCCCTTTGATGGATGACTTAATAGACCTTGTCTCCTGCCGGACATGGAGGGAGCCAGATACCGTAGAGCAAATTCCCCATCACCTGGACAAGATCATAGCTCCACCCATGGACAGACCCTTTTGGAATAAGGGAATTCCCATAGATGCCGTGGTTGTTGCAGCAGCCACAAAAAAGGAACTAGCCAAACAGTGCTTCTCTGTCCATCCACCCAGCAGAGAGTCTATGGCATTGGACAGGTTTGGAAAATGCATCTATGTGTCGGTGACCTTTGTATTATGGTCACTTAATTATTTGGTACACTTTACTAGGTTACAGAGGGAATTTATTTTACATTTATTTATTTTACATTTGTTAACCAAGGGTGTCTGAGCTGAAAAGGCCCTTTGTCAGCAAAGGCCTGGGAAGAAAAGCTCCACATAGGAAAATTACAGATACATTTAGTTATTTAGACATGATTAGTATACTCACAAATTACAAAAGACGTTTTCACAGTGGTATGAATTGATTAAGGCATCTGAGTCTACCCCTGGGTCCATGTCAGCAGAGGAACTGAAGTTTTTTCCTCGTAACTGGCCACCCTCCTGTCCATCTTGAATGCATCCATGAGGTTAATCTCTCATGCAGCATGAAGGTTCCTCATGCGGGTTCAGGTGTAGCCATCTGGAGACATGCTTGGATACATGTGTGATTTCGTGGAATCCTTCAACTCTTCTTTCATCAATGCTCACCTTTATGGATCTTCCTTGTTTGGGCCCACTGTTAAAGATGCAATGTTAAGTTGTCAATCTCACCTTCATTCTTGCTGGATGGGTTCGGAGCCGACCTTCGGCTCCGACTCGGCCTATACTAAAGCTTGAGAGCTATTTATACCGGCTCGAGGCTACCCTATATCCCATAATGCTAGGCGCTAACTACCCAGATCTCGTTTGCCGCTTACAGTTGCGAGGTGCGTTTATTACCGGCTCTTCAGGTTAGAAGTTTTAATTCAAAAATTTTCTATCTTTTAGTCCGTTTTTTTCTTAGTTTTAGTTAGCGACTATCCCATTAGCTTCCCTTCATAGCTAATCCCCACTCCGGTCCCTTTTTAATCCCTTTTAAGTTCGTTTTAATCCCCTTAGTTATAAGGTTAGGCCTTTGGGCCTATTCTGCTTTACTTGTCAGTTTTATATTTTGTGTGACTGACTTTACTGTTTAAAAGGGTGGGTGTGTGTGTGTGTGTGTGTGTGTGTGTGAGTGTGTAATTTTTTGTACGTAGGATGTCAAAAGACACCAGGGTCTCAGGCTTCAAGAACTGTGACTCGTGCTGTCAGAAAATGTCGCTGACAGACTGTCACACTTCTTGTGTTTATTGCCTGGGCCCTCTGCACCTGCAGGACTGTTGTTCGGTCTGTCATGCGTTCAGCCCAAGAGTCCTGCAGGAACGCAGAAACAAGTTAATTTTGAGGGGCTTGTTAAAGCCTGAAGGTTCCCCGACCAAGTCTTCGTCGGGGAAGCCTTTGAAGCCATCTAAGCCGTCGGCTCCGAGCTCAGAGCCTTCGACTGGTGGTACTCGAACTGCTGTCACATCGGCTCCGGCTGGAGGCGATGTTCCTCAAATTCAGGCTTCTACATCGTCTCGAACCGGCAATGTTTCCAAGACCGTCTTCATCATCGGCTCCGGCTGGAGTCGATGTTCCTCAAACTCAGGCTTCTACATCGGCTCGAACCGGAGCCGATGATTCCGAGACTCAGTCGGCGCCGATAGTGGTGTTGGCGCCATCTGCTAGCCGTAAAAGGTCCAGATCTCCATCCTTGGAGTCTGTTCACTCAGCTCCGAGGTCTCCCTTACTCTCGGAGCGGAGTCATCGAACCCATTCCTCCAGGTCTTCCAGGCTCTCGGACCACGACCTCGAGAGGGTGGTTAGTAGACTTCTTAAGTCTCAGGCACTAGCCCAAATGCTTCATAGCCCTTCTCAACAGACAGTGGCTATCCCTACCCCATCTTCGATTCCTCCGGCTTGTGGGAGCCATGGCTGTTGACATGGAGCCGATACCTCACATTTCGGCTTCGTCGTCGGCTCCGGTCTCTTCCATGGTCCCATCCTTGGAGGGATCCAGGCGCATGGACTTCCTCGTCGGCTCCGAGGGCGTGAGTGGCATCGGACCCTTGTCTGACCCCATTCTCCCTCTCGGAGCTTCGGCGCTGGTAAGTTCGGCCCCGACATCGGCTTCGGAGCCATCCCTCTTGGTGCCGGGAGGGGTCCTTATCTCTTCGGAGTGGGGACCTTCTACCCTGCCTGGTAGGGGCGCCTTCGAAGTCATGAGGAGCGTGCTGGCCCCTGTGCCTGCTCCACGGTTGGCTCCCTCAGCTCCTCCCTCTGTAGTGCCTGCTGCGGTCTCTACCCACCCTCTCATTCCTGACCATAGAGATCCAACGCCTCAGGTTTCCTCATTGGGAATATCCTCCTCTTCCGAGGTTTCCCCTGATCCGTCAGGGGAACCCCCTCGGAAGAGGAAATGTAAGAGGAAGCATGTGGACTCCCCTGAGTCCATTACATCGGATACCGACTTGGATGAGTCGGAAGGGTCCCCACGGTCCCCCTCTAAGGATGTCTCCTTTTCAGACATCCTTGAAATCCTGAAGCAGAGGGGGAACTGGTCTACCCTTAATCCTGCCAAGGATGAGTCTGTTTACCTAGAGGCGTTTGGCTCTCGCCCTTCCACCTCCTGGGTGTCTCCGCCCTTTGACCCCCTCATGGAAGTGGTGGCGCGGAAGGCATGGACGGCCCCTGATACAATGGAACCTACCCCACGGAGGCCTTCCAAATTTATAACAGCCCCTTCGGACAAACAGTTTTTAGCCAAGGGTGTCCCGGTTGATGCCATGGTGGTGGCTGCAGCCACTAAGAAGGAACTGGCTGATCCTTCAGTACCTGTCCATCCTCCTAACAAGGAGTCTAGGACTATGGATAGGTATGGCAAGCGGATGTTTCTTCAACGACCTTTGTCATGCATTCGCTGAATTATCTGTGCCACTTCACCCACCTTCAAAGAGACATGCTCAAAGAAGTGGGTGAGGTCTTACAGGATCCAACAGCTGCGGGGTCTCAAGACAAAATAAATTCCCAGCTGGCAACCCTGCATTCCATTGTCAACTCCTCCATGCGGCTTATTTCCTATGCGGCCGATGGGGCGAGTAGGGCTGCAGGCACAGGCGTTGCCTTAAGGCGTCACACCTGGATGCGGCTTTGTAACTTTGCAGACCCCTTTAAGGCATCTTTCACTAACTCCCCCTTTGACGGTTCAGCTTTGTTTGGACCTCAGGTGAAGGATACTTTGACCCAATGCGAGCAAGAAGGCAAGACTCTCTCTGCCGTGGGAGTCCGTTTTTCCACCCCGTCTAGACCATACCCTAAGGGTCAGAAGGATGGGAAGATGTGGTTCCGTAAACCACAAGAAGTCGCGCCTGACACAAGAGGTCAGTTCCCCTCTAGAGGCGGGGGGGGGACAATAACAGATGCCACCCTAGGGGCAGAGGAAGTCCGCAAAATCAGGGTAGCAGAGAGTCTCTTTCTGACAAACCCTTCCAGCATCCCTGAGAAGCTGCCCAACTGTCCGCCTTTGGAGGCAGTAGGGGGAAGGTTATCACTGTACCCAGAAGCCTGGCTTTCACTCACCCAAGACAAATGGGTACAGTCGATCATATCCGAGGGTTACAAAATTCCCTTTATCCACAATCCAACTCAGCCAAAAGGACCCCTTCCAGACATTCCACCCAGTCTAAGGGAACAAGCAGTACTAGAAATATCAAAACTGCTAACAAAAAGAGCCATCCAGCCAGTCCCAGCAGACCAACAAGGATCCGGAATCTACTCCAAGTTCTTTTTGGTACCAAAAAAGACAGGGGACTGGAGACCCATATTGGATCTCAGCAGTCTAAACAAGTCTGTAAAAAGAACGAAGTTCCGGATGGTCACGCTACAGTCCATTCTACCCCTTCTGGGTCAGGACGATTGGATGTGCTCAGTAAACCTTCAGGATGCGTACTACCACATCAAGATGCACAGGCGCTCCAGGAGGTTTGTCCGCTTCCGGCTGGGAACCAGTCATTATCAGTTCAGAGCCCTGCCCTTTGGTCTCACTACAGCCCCCCGAGTGTTCACCAAATGCATGGCAGCAGTTACGGCTCATCTGAGACGTCAAGGATTCCAGGTGTTTCCATATCTAGATGACTGGCTCCTCACTGCCACCACCAGGCGTCAACTTCTCTCCAGAGATTACACCATTCATACTTGCAAAGGGCTAGGTATCTCCATAAATTTCAAAAAGTCTGCCTTGTCGCCTTGTCAGTCTATTACCTTCATAGGCACCACCTTGGACACAGTCCGGCTTTCCGCAAAACTAACCGAACAAAGAGTTCTAGATATTCGCAGGCATGTTCACATCCTTTTTCAGAACAACAAAATCCAAGCCAGGTTTGTCCTGAAGGTATTAGGTCTCATGGCGGCAGCCATTACTCTACTTCCCCTAGCTCGCTTTCATATGCGGATCCTTCAATGGATGCTCTTTTCCCAGTGGTCCTTTCAACAACTTCCAATGTCACACAACATTTTAATAACCCTGTCTTGCAAGAAACACCTTTCTTGGTGGATGGTCTCCTCTCAAGTCCTTCAGGGCAGACCATTCGTTCCTTCTCCACGGTCGCCACGGTGACAACGGATGCCTCCCTGATCGGGTGGTGGGGGCACTTTCAGGGCAGAATGGTCCAGGGCACATGGCAACCTTTCGAGTGCCACCTGCACAAAAATGTCTTGGAGATGAGAGCAGTACTTTTAGCGTTGCAAGCCCTTCAGGACTCTTTTCCCATCGGGACTATTGCAGTTCAGACGGACAATATGGTTCTGAGGCGTTCCACGAGTTAGTTGGTTTGTTTGACCGGACTGGCATGGAAATGTTAGACGTGATCATCAAGAACAACAATAGTAAGTTGGAATTATTGCGTTCAGAAATTTCTAAGTTATACACCAGTATCACCACTGATTTGTTGTTTTTCCAGTATCAAGCTAACTTTGATAGGGTCTTGAAGAACATTGAGTTTTTTGTAAACAAAAGTAGGATGCTGAAACAAAAAAAGTTGACCAGGGATACTACTGATTATGCTAACAAGTGTGCTTATCTACCTGGGCGAAAGTATAGTGTTTATACACCAAAGACTAACTCGGATAGGCCTGGTTTTTTTGACAACGATGGTAATGCGCACCAGCAGAACAATGATCAAGACTTTGAGTCAGTACATGAGCCTTTTTTGGAACAGTCCTACGGCCCTCGGAGGTCAGAAAGACTATTGAACAGAGGGAACAAGCAGTTGAACTTTCAGGAACATCCTGTGAGAGGGAGAGGGGGTTATCGGGGGGGGGGGCGATGATTTTTACTGCTGGGAGTGTTGATCATTTGGATGTTTTTAACGACGTTGATTTCAACATTTTAAATGTGCCTCAGGTTGAGGAGTCATCTTTTCTGTTTAATAACTGCAATACTAGCACTTGCTTGAATGTGGTAGCGTGCACCCAGCATGTTGTTTCGGGTGACACAGAATTATGTGATATTTGTTTAGGGAATGACAATATGTTTTCTACTTCGTATTCTGTGGTTAACAGTGAGGAACTACTTGATGGTAAAACGGAAAGTGCTGGGGGAGATAGTACCCTTGATCTCGAGTTTCAGGGAAACAACTCCTTAGTTCAATGTGACTCGCAATGTGAAGTTTTGTTGAAATGTAACACTACACAGATGCGGGGGGTTTTTATATATAACTACACTGACCTTGAGTTACGTGAAACGTATTTTGACCTATTTAGTAAGGGCATTAACTTTGTTCCTAATTTTAGATTGGACATTGCTCAGGTTTTAATTGCCTTGAGGTTATACACTAGGAGGTTAAATTTAGTCTTGAATAAAAATTTTTAGACCAGACATTCGTGGCATTGGTGACTTGAGGTGCAGTGGTTGGAATATTTTGCCTGTTATCTCTTTGACCCTGTGTTGGGTTGTATTTCTGGTTTGTGGAATATGTCCGTAGTGTGGTACATCAACAAGCAGGGCGGAACCAAGTCCTATCCCTTGTGTCGAGAGGCTCTCAGACTTTGGCAGTGGGCGATTTCCTCTCAGCAGTTTCTGATAGCAACGCACATCCCCGGGAAGTCCAACATCATAGCGGACAGGTTGAGCAGAGCCATTCTCATGCCACATGAGTGGTCTCTCAAACAAACAGTAGTGGAAGAAATTTTTCAGAGATGGGGTCGACCTTGCTGCGACCTTTTTGCAACACCTCAAAACAGCAAGTGCCACAACTTCTTCACTCTCTTCCCTCTTCCTGGCCACCCCCCCAGAGACGCTCTAGTCCACGATTGGCCCTGGGGACTTCTGTATGCCTTTCCCCCCTTTCCGTTAATCACTCAATTGATTCAGAAAGCTACCGCCGTGAGAGCCACCATGATCCTCATTGCTCCTTACTGGCCTCGTCAGATATGGTTTCCGTTCCTGCATCGTTAGCTCTTGGAGCAGCCCTGGCATCTGGACCCAGTGCCAGATCGCTTGACCCATCAGTCGGGACAGCTGCACCACTTCCTCCAATCTCTCAACCTCACAGCTTGGTTGCTCCAATTCCAACCCTAGCCAGGCTTCCCCTTATTTCCCATTCTGTGCGTGACATACTTATAGCTTCCCTAAAGTCATCCACCAGGAGGATTTATGCCAGCAAGTGGAAGCGTTTTTCCTTCTGGGCAGGAGCTAGAAATATAGATCCTTTTACTGCCCCTATCCAATCAGTCCTAGACTTCCTAGCCGAATTGTTTCACTCAGGGTCTTCTTCCTCCACCATCAGAGTACAGTTAGTGGCTATTTCGAACTTTCATGCAGGCTTTTCGGACTCCAGTATCATGTCCCATAAGCTTTGTAAATTTTTTCTCAAAGGTATCTTTTTGCTTAAGCCCCCAATCAGGGACCCCCACCACAGTGGGACTTAAATTTGGTTCTAACCTCCTTGATTCTTCCCCCCTTTGAACCTGTGGCTTCCTGCTCCCTGAAATTGCTCTCTTGGAAAACTCTCTTTCTGGTCGCCATAACATCTGCGAGAAGAGTATCAGAACTTCAGGCCCTTTGCATTCGTCCACCTTATCTAGTTTTCCATAAAGACAGAGTGTCCCTCAGGACTAATCTGTCCTTTTTACCCAAGGTTTCTTCTGAAGTGAACCTAAACCAGACTATCGATCTTCCAGTTTTCTTCCCCAACTACTCCAACAGAGCGGAACAAAAACTGCATTTTCTGGACGTTCATTGTCAACTCCATTACTATTTGGATAGAACCAAGCAAGCTAGGAAATCTGAACATCTCTTCCTTTCTTATGCAGCAGGCAAGAAAGGCCTTCCAGTTTCCAAAGTAACCCTTTCTAGATGGCTGTCATCTGTGATCACTTTCATCTATCAGCTCAGACGCCAAAAGCTACCGTCAAGGGCCAGGGCTCACTCCACCAGAACATTAGCCACCTCAATAGCTTTTCAGGCTAGATTACCAATAGATTCCATTTGTGCGGCAGCCACTTGGGCCTCTACTCATACCTTTATCTCTCATTACAAATTAGACATGGCCTCCAGAAGCCGGGCTAATTTTGGTTCCACCGTTCTCAAGAGTCTGTTCCGATGAGCCACCCAGGGTGAAGGTGCTAGGGACGCGGTCCCATCCAGCAAGAATGAAGGCGAGATTGACAACTTAACATTGAGAAGTTATGTACCTACCATAACGTTCCATGTTAGTTGTCTTCTTCTCGCCTTCTTTCTTGCATCCCACCCCCCATCACCCTAGCCTGGACAGACCTAAAGGATCCTTGGGGATCTTCTTCTTGCCTCAGTTTGACCCCTAGGCTATCCCTTCTGGTAGCTATAGGTCTAGGTGACTTTCTAGTGAGGTTCCTCTCCTCCTTTTGTTGGAGAGCTAAACTGCTATGGTTTTCAGCTATCAAACGAGATCTGGGTAGTTAGCGCCTAGCATTATGGGATATAGGGTAGCCTCGAGCTGGTATAAATAGCTCTTGAGCTTTAGTATAGGCCGAGTCAGAGCCGAAGGTCGGCCCTCGAACCCATCCAGCAAGAAAGAAGGCGAGAAGAAGACAACTAACATGGAACGTTATGGTAGGTACATAACTTCTCATTTTCAGAGAGTGAATAAGATGGAGAGACCTTATCTGCCATCAGAATCCATTTTTCTACTCTACAAAGATCCTTTTCTAGGAATCATTTCAGCGAGAAAAAGATGTGGTTCCAAAAATCCCAAGGTCCTTTTCAGGATTCACAAACGGAAATTTCTCCCAGAGTCAGAGGGGGAAATAACACAAGACGCTGCCCTCACAGCAGAGGGGGTCTGCAAAACCAAGGGTTCCAAGATTCCTTTTTGGGTAAGTGCTTTCAGCACTCCTGAAGGGTTGTCCAATTGTTCTTCTCTGGAGGCAGTCAGGAGGCGCTTATCTTTGCATCCAGATACCTGGAAAGCCATCACAAAAGATTCTTGGGTGCAAAGAATCATATCCGGAGCGTATTTCATTCCAACAAACACGTCTCCCAGATGTTCCGTCCAGTTATCGGGAGTTAGCAGCCCTAGAAATTCAAAAGCTTCTGAACAAAAGAGTCATCCAAGAGGCCCCACCAGACCAAAGAAGATCTGGAGTTTACTCAAGATTCTTAGTTCCAAAGAAAACAGGGGACCAGAGACCAGTTCTGGATCTTGGTCATTTGAATCTGTTTGTAAAGAACTCCAAGCTCTGGATGGTCACAGTACAGTCCATTTTTCCCCTTCTGAGAAAGGATGACAGGATGTGCTCCATAGACCTCCAGGATGCATACTATCACAACAAAATGAACAGATGTTCTTAGAGGCACTTGTGCTTTCAGCAGGGGGCCAGTCATTACCAGTTCAGAGCCCTGCCCTTTGGTCTCACCACAGCCCCCAAGGTGTTCATCAAGTGTATGGCAGTGGTGGCAGCTCATCTCAGACTGCAAGGATTGAGTGTTTCCTTAACTGGATGACTAGCTACTTACCGGTCCAACCAGGCGTCTACTCGTGGGAACCAGGGATTACTTACTCTATCTGTATCCGTCCCTAGGGATCACAGTCAGCCTCCCCAAGTCTCACCTTTGGCCATTTCAAGTCTTGGACTTCATAGGAGCTCGCTTGGACAGTCAGTTGGTCTTTAGTCCACAAAACAGAATTCATACTTTAAAACTACATGTCAGTCAGATCTTATCACATCCTTCTCGGACAAAACTGGTTCTTCAGGCCTTAGGTTCTATGGCTGCAGTGATTACAGTGTTACCCACTACTAGCCTTCATATGCAAGTTCTCCAGTAGACTATGGCAGTGCAATGGTTGATTCTTTGACAACCATTGAATCATCCTATAACTTTCTCAAGTTTGCAGATACTCCCTTCTGTGGTGGATCCAGTCCAGCGATGTTTGACGGGGATGTCTCTTTATCCTTCCTTCCTCAAAGGCCACGCTGACCACGGATGCCTCCCAATTGGGATGAGAATGCATTTCTTGGTATGGACTGCTCAATGTACGTGGGCTCCAGAAGAGATTAATTTGTCTTGAGATAAGAACAGTCCTTTTAGTGTTGCAGGCCTTTCAGAACTCTTTCTCTAGGAACAAACGGGGGAACCAGGTCCAGCTTCTTTGCTGAGAAGCAGTGAGAGTTTGGCAGTGGGATCTCTTCCAACTGCTTTCTAGTAGCAACACACATAGCTGGGAAATCCAACTTTCTAGGAGACAAGCTCAGCAGAACTGTTCTGTTGGCTCATGAGTGCTCTCTCAATCTTACAGTGATGGAAGGGATCTTCCGCAGATAGGGTCAACCTTGCTGCAATCTGTTCGCTTTGCCCCCTCAACAAGTACAAAAGACTTTTTGCCCTCATTCCTGCTCAGGGGAGTCACGGGAGTCGCAGAGAGATGGTCTAGTCCATGTTTGGCCCTCCAGTCTCTTGTACACTTACTTCCCCTACCTCTAATCCCAAAATTTCTTCAGAAAGCACTCCAGTTGAAATACAAGTTTATCCTCCTTGCCCCTTTCTGGCCTTGGCAAGTTTGGTTTTCCTACCTGTGGTCTCACCTTCTGTGTCCTCCTTGGATGCACGACTCCAGTCCGGATCTGGTGTTTCATCCCTCAGGGATGTCTCACCTGGACATTCTAGGCTTCAAGTTGTCCACATGGTTTCTCCATTTCAGATAATAGCTAGACAGTCTAGACTTTCTTCTCCAGTTCAACAAATAGTAATATCTTTCCAGAAACCCTCGACCAGGAAAATATACAGGAGTGAATGGAAAAGATTCTCCATCTGGGTGCAACAGGGACAATTAGATCCCGTTACTGCTCCTATTTCTGCTGTTTTGGATTTTCTGGCCTCGATTTTTCAAGAAGGTACTAGTTTCTCCACCATCAAAGTTCAGCTAGTAGCTATTTCTAATTATCACATTGGAGATTATGCTTCTCCTGTAGCTTCGTCCAGACTATGTGGAGCATTCCTTAAAAGCACCTTTCTGCTTTGATCGATTAAAGATCTTATTCCATCTTCGATATCACAGTTGTGTTCCAGAGCTTGATTCAGCTCCCTTTTGAGCCCTCAGCTAAATCTGACCGCAGAATACAGTCTTCCTTGTGGCTATTTCTTTCAGCGAATTTCTAAACTCTAAAGCACTTTCTTCAAAACAACCTTTTTTGATTTTCCATAAGAAATGTAGTTATTTTATGTGCTAATCCATCTTTTCTACGAAAAGATATCTTCAGAAGCAAACATAAATCAGATCATAAATTTGCCCGTGGTCTTTCCAAAATTTTCTAATAAAGGAGAATACATGCTTCACCTTTTGGATGTACATAGACAGCTTTGTTTTCATCTCCATAGAATGATTATTGGAAAACTGACCAACTCTGTTTCCTTTACCCATCAAACATTGGGGAAAAACAATACCTAAAGTCACCCTAGCTAAATGGATATCAGATTGCATTTCTTATGTTTACTGTTTGAAGCGTTTACCTTTGAAAAAAGACATCCAAAATCTCACTCTGCTAGATCTATGGCCACATCTGCTGCTTTCTGGGCCAGGGCTTCCATTGATGATATTTGTGCTGCAGCTATATGATCCAGTACTCATACTTTTATTGCTCATTACATGTTGGACATCATCTCTAGAAAAAGAGTTGCTTTTGGTTCTGCCATACTCTGGACTATCCTTCCATGAGGGCCACCCAGGGTTATCGTACCTCGGGACTCTGTCCCATTCATTGAGGAATTAATGAAAATGACAGCATCACATGTAAAAGTTATGTACTCACCATAACTCTGCATTTGTGCTGTCCATTTTTATTCTTCCTGAACTCCCAACCCCCTCACCTTTCCTTTGTAAGTGGCCTGATAAAGTTGTGTTTTGAAATCACTGTTCCTATTTGAGTCCCTATGCTATTCTTTTTCATGTTATAACTTTCATGCGTGTGTACTTTATAGTGACAGCAAACTCAATTTGAGGTAAAATAGTAGTAAAGGCCTTTATGGGAAAAGGAAGAGCTTGAGAGTCAAATCCAGAGTCTGGAAGAAAAGTGAGTTGGATCTGATACCCATTCATTGAAGAAGAATGAAAATGGACAACAAAGATGGATGGTTATGGTGAGTATATAACTTTTATCCTGCAGACTTACAGAAGTACACCACTTTCCCCAAAATTTCATTTTTATGTACTTTTTGTCCTGTCTTCCCAATGTTTTTTTTCTTGATTCTTATAAATTAATTTTCATTAAGTTCTACTCATGCACCCTAGTACATTCTAGCAGTTATCTCTCTCCCCTCAGTTTAACTGTTACACAGTCTTGCTTAATAGCCCATCTGTTCTCCAGAATATCTTTGTTTCTTACGCAACCATATACCACTCCTGCTTGTATCATTTCAAGACCTAGTTATTGACCTTGTTTATGCTACCATGCTTTACTCTTCCTAACACTGAATATCTGAGTATCTGAGAAAAATTACTTTTACTAAATTTCCCTCTGCAGAAAAGCTGCTAATGCTTTGAATATTCTGTTCATCAGTTATATGCTGCTGTTCACTATATCATTTATTCACAAATTAGAAATTATATTTGTAAGTATAATATCTCCACCTTATTTGGTGCAACACAGTATTTACTGTTATTACTATTGTACATCAATCCTAGTTCTAAAGCCCCTCAATGTCAACCCCCCCCAAGCTAATTCACATTAGCATAAAATCACACATACATAACTTGTGATGTTCATCATGCTGATCACTGCAACAGTAGCTTTTGTTCTGTGGGTTATATCTTGCCCAAGGATGTAACAGCCAGCCAGCTTCCAAAACTTCAGGGCACCTTCCACATGCCCAAACTTGTCAGCTCAAGCTGAGCTGACTAAAAGACAAGTTTGGGTGCCAAGCCCTTCAGAGGTTTACTGCTGCTGAAGAGTACACTCCTCTCACGGTTTCAAGGATCGATGGTTAGCTTGGTACTGTTCTTTTGCCTGGACGATAATCTCCTTTTTCGGGGAGAACCTCCCATTTTCTAAATATTGTTTGTTTTATCACTTTCTTCTTCAGGAAAGTTACTTTAAAGCTAGGAGTTTTGTGCTTTAATGGACTGTCTTGAGACTGTATCATACTTTTAAAACGTAGCACTCTTTTCCTGTTAGTATAAAAGTTGCGTAAAGTAACATAAAACCATTTTTTTCTTTGGTGGAATTATGTTTATTTTTCTTTTTTGGGCAAAGTGTTTTAAAAGTACTTTTTACTGTGTTTTTTTGCATTAAAAATTTTAAATAAAGCAGTTTGCCTCAGCTGCAGGTGGATGACTGTTTTGTGGCCATTTGTTGTACCTCAGACCATTCATCTTTTACCCCGGATACCTCTGGTGTAGCACCTACAGCCACTATGGACTTCGGGGTTAGCCACATCATCTGCAGCTGTTGGGATTCCCTCAATGGGTAAAGGAGAGCCACTTTTGTTAGTCCTGGGAGGGGAATAGGAAAAGCTTTCTTGTTGTCTCAGAATGCTGTGCCCATCACCGGGGAAGTTGCTGTTCCGTTTAGAAACATGGTTTCCCCATTTTTCCAGTCAAAAAGAAACAGAAAACGAAGCATGTGTCTGTTCATCCTCAAATTTTCTTAGACAGGAGTAGTTTACTAGATTTGGCTCAGGGTTTAATTCAGGCAATTGATCCTTCTTGTAAAGTAGTTTCTCGTAAAAGAAAGAGGGATTCTGCTTTTCCTGAAGATATTCAAGATTCTTAACCTGAACAGGAAGTGAAGGGACAGATGCAGGGTTTTCCCTGCAGATTTCTGATTCAGGCTCATAGGAGAGCTCCGATGTTCTTCATCTCACATTGCTGCAGTCCTAACACTTGGGTAGTCCGCTGTCCCTCGGTCGGCCCGAATATCAGAGTATGAGGCTGGTTTGCCGCATGGTCCGATGCAGAAGCAGTGTTGCAAGTGCCGTGGCGTTCTGAAATTTTTCGGAGTTTCAGACCGAAGTCAGAGTTGGGTTTGTTTTTCTTGCCTCAGTGGTTTACGGATGTCAGAAAAGTGAATAACTGTATTTCTTGTGGGAAACAGATACCGCATAGGGATTACCATAATTTGTGTATACCTTGTTTGGGACCTGTTTGTGCTAGGTTTAATAAACGCACTATAAAGCGGAGGTTGGATTGTGCCAGGTTGGTCTTTGGGAAGCGGTGCAATTACAAAATGCCGTCGGATGCTCCTCAAAGAAGCGCAAGGACAAGGCAGTTAAACCTAGGTTAGAGGAGTCGTTCGAACGGACGCCGGTTCTTAGAGGCGTCAGTGGAACCGGTGGTTCCCGGAGGCCTCTCTGGAGTCCCAGGGAGAAACTTTGATTTTACAGGATGTGGCCTCCCAGGAGGCAGGGCAGGCTGTGGGGCTTCTCAGGTAACTGTACTCCCTCCCTTCCTAAGGGGTCTAGGCCTCTTTCTGCTTCCAAGGCTTCCCAGAGGCAGGTCTAGTTTAGCTTCTGGGTGTCACTCCCAGTTCTTCAGGTGCTGTGCCCAAGAAGCACATGCTCAAAATGGCAGAAGATTTAATTACTTTAATTAGAGCCTCCTGATAAGAGGCCTAGGATTGAACCAGTGTTGGGGGATTGGGAGCAGGCTTGATGTGTCTGAGTCTTGGCTGAAGACTTGCAGGAGTATGCTCATTATTCTGATTCTGATGTGGATGATTCTACTCCTTCTGCTTCTCCTCGTGAGGATTTTTCTCTTTCAGAAACCCTTCACTCGATGAGAGAGCATTTTAAATGGGAAGGTGACGATTTCTCTGATTCGAGGAAAAGGCTTAGGGAATTTTGTTTTACCCCAGCATAGGCCTTCGGGTATTCCTCCTGTTCTGAATGTGGTGGAAGATGTGTTTGCAGAGGCTTCTCTTAATCCTGATTCTTTGCCTCCTGCTCCTGTTAAACCTGATAGATATTACAGGGTGCCTGAAGCTCATAAGTATCTTTTAAAAGTCCTAGGGCAGACCAACTGTTAGCCAGGGGCCTAAGGGTGTTAAGGCTTCTGTTGTCAAGAATCCGGTTCCGGCAGATAAAGAGGCCAGGGCCTTGGATAGATGGGGAAAGAAAGTTTATACTTCTTCCACTCTAGCCATGAGCTTTGAATTGCCAGTTTCACATGTTGAAATATCAAAATTATCTCCTTTCTCAGTTGAAATCTAAGGTTGATGCTCTGGCGGAAGGTATTGATTGTAAAGAGTTACAAGATTTAGTGCATGTTTCTGAACAGGTGGGTAAGCACTCTTTGCAATGTGGTTTTGATGCTGTACAGGCCTGCGTCTAGGTAGCTGCCACTGGGTCAGTTCTTCTCAGGCATGCTTGGCTATGGATCAAAATTTATCTGACCATGTTAAAACTAGGATTTTGGATGCCCTTTGCAATCTGATGTCTTGTTTGGTTCCCTGTTGAGGCAGTTTTAAAGAAAATGGAAGATAAGGCTAAGTCTATGCAGACTGTTAAAGAATTTTGCAGGTTCAGCCTCCAGTTTAGTAGAAATTGGCCTTCTAAGGGGTGGACATATCCTTCTTATGATTCCCAGTCTAGGTAGATCTAGGTGGCAGGGCAGAGGTCAGGGCTCTTTCAGGCCTAGAACAGGAGTTCCCCTGCACAGTCTTCAGGTGATAAGCAAACCCAATGACCTACCTTTCAGCTGCCAGAACCTTCTCGCCTGGCAGCACCTTTGGGAGGAAGGTTGGCACTTTTCAGAGAAAATTGGAGTTTGATTACCCAAGACAGATGGGTATTGGATATCATACATCACGGTTACAGGTTTTATTTCCATACCTTGCCTCCTTTCAAAGGCATGCCACTCTTCAACAAAGAATAGAGGCTCACAAGCAAATTTCTCTGTTACTTCACATAGGGTACAACGGTTCCTATGCCAGAAAGGCCTAGGATTTTATTCTGTTCCTTGTACCAAAAAAGGGGGACACGTGGAGACCAATTTTGGATTTATCTATCCTCAACACTTATCTGGACATTCCCAAGTTCAAAATGTTGACATTACAACAGCTTTTACCTCTGCTGGGCAAGGATCACTGGATGGTAACTTTGGATCTCAAGGAGGCTTACCTTCATGTTCCTATCAGGCTTGCAGGGACTGGGACTTCTCACTATCAGTTCTCTGCATTGCCCTTTGGCTTATCTACTAGTTCTGGCTCCAGTGATAGCTTTCTTCAGGCTGAAAGGAATACAAATCTATCCTTATTTGGACGATTGCCTGATTCTGGCTCAAGAAAGGGACGAGCTTATTCTTCATTTGGAATATGTGATAGCAGTGCTAAGATGCCTGGGGTATTCAATAAAGTCCAGTCTAGTACCCTCTCAAGACATGTGCTTTCTGGGTGTGAGACTGAATACAGCATCCCAGATGGCCTTTCTAACCCGGACAAACAAAAGAATCTTTCCCTTTACTTCCATCATCTATCTCTTCAGTCCGGGCTGACTGCAAGGACAGTCCTTCAAGCCTTAGGGTTCATGGCATCTTGTATTCTGGTGCTTCCCAATGCCAAACTGCATATGAGGAAGTTACAATGGTATCTCAAAATTGTATGGACACAGCACTGCCAGGATCTAGACACTGTCATTCCAATAATACCTTGCATTCAAAAGGAATTTTTGTGGTGGGCTCAGGAATGTCACCTAAACAAGGGACTCTCTGTGACCCGGCCAGAGTCAAATTTTAACGACAGATGCCTCGGACACAGCTTGGGGAGCTCATCTAAACGGAAAGTGGATACAAGACAAGTGGCCTGTCAGACTACAGCATCTACATATCAACTTGAAGGAGATGTTAGCAGTCCAGTTTGCATTAATAGCTTTCAAGGATTTACTTCTTCCAGGGCAGGTGTTGATTCTAACAGACAACACAACTGTCATGTGGTACATCAACAAGCAAGGTTCTTATCCTCTATGCAGGCAAGCAATGATTTTGTGGGAGACTGCTCTCAGTTTACAACTAAGTCTTCAGGCAAGGTTTCTGCCAGGAGCACAGAACTCCTTAGCAGATATGTTAAGCAGACAAATCATGGATCCCCACGAGTGGAAACTGGATCTTCATGTATTTCAGAAATTGACAGTGTCCTGGGGAACTCCAGACATAGATCTGTTCGCTTCTCCACTAAACCACCAGCTGCCAAAGTTTTGCACAAAGAGGTTTCATCCCACAGCTTGGAAAGTGGATGCTCTTTCTTTCAGTTGGAAAAATCTTCATGTGTATGCCTTTCCACCTCTGCCTCTCCTCCCAAAGGTACTTCTGAAGGTCAGACAGGACAAGCCAAGGATGATTTTGATAGCTCCAGATTGGCCTCGACAGCACTGGTACCCATTACTGAGAAGTCTGGAAGCCTCCATGGCCTTTGCCTTTGATTCCACATCTGTTGTCCCAGGAGGACAGTCATTTGCTCAATGTCAAACCTTCACCTAACAGCCTGGCATATTCTGTTTTAAACCATAGAGGGTCTCAACTTCCACAACAAGTTTTGAATGTGATTTTGGAAGCTAGAAGGCCTAGTACAAGGAAAGTGTACGCAGATAAATGGAAGAGATTTTTGTTTTGGAGTGCAGCTAAGGATTTGGATGTTTCTGAGCCTGATTTAAGTGTGGCTCTTCAATATCTTACTGAGTTATTAGACAAAGGTTTGTCTTTCTCTTCTATTAAGATTCATGCTGCAGCAATTTCAGCTCACTACGACTGTGACCCACCATTGTTTTCTCATCCTTTGTTCAAGCAATTTCTTAGAGGGGCAAAGAATATAAGACCCCCACGAATGCTCCTACTCCTGCTTGGGATCTCAATTTTGTGTTGGAGAAACTCACTCTACAACCTTGAGCCTGCAGCTACTGCTGAGTTGTTATATTTGTTATGGAAGACTGCTTTCTTGTCAGCCATTACCTCTGCAAGAAGGGCTTCTGAATTGCAGGCCCTTATCGCAGTTGAGCCTTTCTTAATTTTCCATAAGGATAGGGTATCTTTATTACTAATCCTTCCTTTATGCCTAAAGTGGTTTCTAGTGTGGCTTTAAACCAAACTATTCATTTGCCTACTTTTATGCAAATCCCCAAAATAAAGGGGAAAAGATTTTGCACACTTTAGATGTACACAGGCAGTTGCGATATTATTTGGACAGAACTAAAGGGTTCAGAAAATCTCAGCAGTTATTAGTTTCTTTTGCTTTGTGCTCTCAGGGCAAGCCCGTGTCAAAACAAACTATTTCTAAGTGGATTGGATTTTGCATTGCTTTCTGTTATTCCCATCATGGCAAGGAGATTCCAGCTGGGATTAGGCCTCATTCCACTAGGGCTACTGCCACTAAGGATATTTTGGAGGCAGCCACTTGGAGTTCAGTGCATACCTTCTAGGCATTACCACCTTCCATTGTACTCTAAATCCAGGGCTGGTTTTGCCACTGCTGTGTTGCAGGGCATTTTGGCAGCTCCTGCTTCATCATAGTTTAGCCATCCTCCCTTACCTCTGCTTTGGGATTCTACCCAAGTGTTAGGACTGCAGCAATGTGAGATGAAGAACATAGTACAGTTTTGTACCTACCATAAATGTAGATGTTCGAAGATCCACATTGCTGCAGTCCAATTTACCCTCCCTCCTTCTCCTCTGTAGTTTGAGGTGGTTGTGTGGGTTGGGCTATCCATCTGAGGTATATTGTGTATATTGTATATATTGTACATTTTTGGTGTTAGGTTGGTTGATTGTTTAGCTGTGGTCTATGGTTTTGACCTTTTTAGGGTCTTCTGACATCTGGGGCAAGAAAAGACTGAGGATATGGCGTCGGTCATGCGCATTTGTACCCTGACGTCTGATGTCAGTCAAATGCGCCCTGACCGGCGTCAGCCTATCTCTGATATTCGGGCCGACCGAGGGACAGCGGACTACCCAAGTGTTAGGACTGCAGCAATGTGGATCTTCGAACATCTACATTTATGGTAGGTACAAAACTGTACTTTTATGATTTTGTCTGTGGTGGTGGTGGTGGGGGGGGTGTCTTTCTCTGACACTATTTCTAGAATGTGCCAGTGTTTTCAGTGGAGAACACTGAGGTTTCTTATTCTCTCAGAAAATACTATCAGTTGTTACAAAGGGCATTTCCAGAGCCTTCACCTGTTACACCAGATGTTACTGCCTGCAATTTTCCTGATAAGTCTTCCTGCTGCTCATAAAAAGGCAGATAGGATGTATAAAGTTCCAGTCTTTTAAATTTTTATACAATCTTCCCAAACCTGACCCAACAGCTATAGCCTTAGTGAAGTTCAAAATGCTGTCACTTCACAGCCTGTTACCTCTTTTTCCTTATTCAATGTTCCTAGTAACTCCAGATTTAAAGGATATTTATCACCACATCCCTGTTCATTCTGACTTCAGGCTTTTCTTAAGGTTGTGTGTGTCTGGATCACATTATCAGTTCTTTGCCTTACCTTTTGGGTTATCCATTGCACCAAGAGTGTTCACAGAGTGTATGGCTTCAGTTGTAGCTCATTGTAGGCTACTGGGTGTCCACATTATTCCATATTTAGATGACTTGCTTATCTTTGCAGTCTTTTTCAGTGTCAGGAATCTCTCACTTGGGTGAGATATCTTACTCAAGCTGGGATTCCAACAGAACATTCAAAAGTCTTTTCTTTATTCCATTACTCAGGATTGTGTTCCTGGTGTGTCAGCAATACACCTCAGTTCAAAGAGCTTTTCTTCCACTGGATAAATAGATCTATATCTAGATCTGTTTCTAACATTTTCTACTTGGACTTTGGTCACTGTGAGGGAATAACTCCGAGTTTTGGGTCATAGACTGCATCTACTCACTCAAGATCAGGGGTGTTTGATACACCCTAACCCCAATCAACTGTATTTGACTGCTTGGATGATAGGGTCTTAATTCTTTTAAGGCACCTATTTAATGAGGTCATGCAGCAGGTGATAATGGATGCAAGAAAGCCTGCTAGTAAAAAAAATCATATATTGGCAAATGGAAAAGGTTTTCTAGTTGGTGCCAACATTACCAGTATCCATTCAGGGCTAGTTCTCTGGTTTTATGATATATCTGTGAGTTACTATCCTATAGCCTTTCATACTCCTCCAATGTTCATTTATTGGCCATTTCAGCATGTCTGCCATTGGACCTTTCTATTTCAATACATTTTCATGTTAAAATGTTTTTGAAAGGGGTTTTGCTTGTGTTAGAGAAACTAACACTTGCTCCATTTGAAACCGCTAACTTGGCTGACTTGAGGTTCTTAACATGGAAAACTGTTTTACTGATTACTCTGACCTCTGCAAGAAGGATATTTGAGTTGCAAGCTCTTATGGTGAGTCAAACCTACCCTCTTTTCCACTGGGAAGGGATTTCTTTGTGAACTGATCTTTCTTTTATGCTTAAAGTGTTGTCCAAGTTAACTTTAAGCTAAACTAGCCATCTCCCTATTTTTTCCATTACCTTTTTGTCTGTGTTTCTTTAGTATACCTTTGCTGGCCACCATGGAATGAGGTTTAGACACATTCTCTGGAGTGTTCCACTACTTGGCGCAGGTATGGGAGAACCAAACCACTTGGGTGCAGTAGTAGTCTGGGGTAAAAGACCCCTTGCCAAACATAATACTCTGCTCCTAGATATTTTGTCTTGTGTGAAGCTCACAAGAAAAAGAAACCAAAGCTTTAACATTCATCTGATGATCATATTATAGCTAATTCTGATGGCTGTGTTGCCATACATGGCTGTAGTGCTAGTTTGGCTATAGACCTTCCTGTTGTTTTAGCAGACAATAGTGATTTCATATTTTTCATGAGTCCAGTCTCTTGAATTCTGAATGCTTAAGTCTAAACAACTGTTCAGTTTTCCTCAGATGATTGCTAGATTTAGTGATGTTTTTGCTTTGGAGCAGTCAGGAACTACCCCAGAGCTAGGCAAGGTATACGACCTTATAGAGAATGAGTTGTCCAGTTTTTTGGCTATCCACCCCTTACCAGACCTGTACAATATTTATAAAGCCGCCTGCATGATACCTGTATCTATTCCAGCAATCCCTAAAAAGGCTCAGAGAAAGTATAAGGTCTCCTTGGACATATCACACATCTGTTCTCCTTTTACTGCTTACCCAGCTGCAGTCTCTCCAGCCACCTACACAAATAAGTGGTTTCATCTAATTCATTGCCCCCCCCCCCATAAAGAGGAAAACTGGTTAGATCTTCAGTGCAAAATGATGTCTCTAGTTACCTAGTCTTAAAAATGTCAAATTATCAATGCTGTATGTAGAAGTTTATTTTCCAGAGTGTGTATAGTTTGGATGATTTTGCTGCATTCTTGCAGTCTTATATTAATGAAATTGCTTCTAATTTGACTCGAGTTATGAAACATGCTTTGAGAGGTGTGACTGAATGTGCAGCTATAGTCTTGAGAAATGCTGCTTCGGTTGTATTAAGATGGTATGTTTGGTTGCATAATCAGAATTCTGATAATTTAGAATTCCAAATTTTGAATGCACCTTTAAGTTCTGAATTGGTATATAGGCCCTATGTTCCACAGATTCTCAAACAGTGGGATGATAGAGACAAATGAATGTATGTGGTATCTAAGATGTTTCATGCACCCAAGTTCTCCCCAAACAAAGTTTCTTCCTTCAAGGTGCACAACAAACAAAAATTCCAGTGAAACAAAAGTCAGGGATCCAACAGAAGATGGGAGAATGATAATTCTTTGAAACCAGTGGTTCCTTTCTGAAAAAGGATCAACCCCCTGTGAAGGAATGACTATGCCAAGTCCCAGAGCAACCCTAGCCCCCAACCTTCCTTCCGTTCTTCTCTTCCTCCTTCTTCCCGTAGGTTCATAGGAGATTACTGAGCTAATGGCTCAAGAGCCCTTACAAGCCTAGCCATATTTAACCCGAGTTTCCCAGTTTTCAAAAACTAGGTGAATGAAGTTCACAGAGGTATGAGCCTATGCTATGGTATCTTATACTGACTGCCTCTGTCAGTGAGGGACATAGTACCAACTCAAGAGTAAATTTAAGATTACCCATCCATTGATCAAGGTTATGTTTGAAAAAGATAAGGGAAAAGCTTTGCTTCACATGAATGTGAAGCTTGTTGTGATAGGGCTTTTATTTTTTTCTGTGGAGGACTTACTTTTATATCCTATGTCTTCCCGGTGAGAAACCGCTGGGGTCACTCCAGCTGTTGCATATGCCTGGTGAAGTACATACAAAAGGATGCATTGTACTTAATTATTGGTCTGACGAGGTGCGAATGCAATGGGATTATTACCCACTCATAGGTTGCCCAATATAAGGTGAAACTCCAGTGGCAAAGGAGATGCACCAGACTCCTCCAGCAGATCACAACTGAAATGAACAGACAGGAAACAGCACAGCTGAATAACCAGGTGTAGTTTAATTTCTAAGTGCTTTTGCCTTCAATAAAGGCATCATCAGAGATAAAAATCAGAAATGAAATAACAGGAAGCAAATCTGTTTAAATCTACCTCTCAGTAAATATAAAGCCAATAAACCCCCTTATCAAGAACAAGTATAGCAACATTTAAAGTGACAGTGCATATATACAAAGCACAAATACATATAAAACAGACATAAAAATAGTGTTACTTAAAGAGAGTTTAAAATGCAATTAAGACATAATCATTTAATCCAGGTTTATTAGTTGCATTTAACTGGATCTGCCAGTTTAGTTCTTACTTTTCTAATAACAGTTCACTATCTCCCCCTCTGACCTGCAAACCCTGTCAATATGAAGAATAAAGAAATATCCTGAAATCTGGACAGTACATAGATGTGTTTTAAAAAGAGTATTTGTAGATTTTGATTTGTTTATGTCATAAACATATTTATAAATCCGTTCTCTTAGCTTTCTAGTGGTTTTACCTATATAGAATGCAGAGCAAACTGATCATGTAGCAAAGTAAACAACCATCTTCGTATTAAAATCACATACCCCTGGACATGAGAGATTCTTTGTCATGTCCATGAACAGCTACATATAGTCCATCTTGAAAAAATTTGCAATAGCCACACTGTCATTTTTGAACCTAAAAATCTTATACTACTACTATTATTTTTTTCAAAAATATTCTTCAGGTTTTCACCTCTACTGTATTTAATTTTGGGTGCTGGGCCTAAAACGTGCTATTCAGTAGTAAAAGCTGTACTCCAAGTTTTGTTTAGAATACCTCTTGGTGCTGGTATCCGATGGTTGTACCGAATAATTATAGCACCAACCTTTTCATGATTGCTGGTGACAAACTTTTTACTCTATGAAAATTCATTCATTTTATTAGTGTTACTAGGTAAAAGGGCAAATTTGCCTGTCTACCTTTTAGTATTTGTCTTAACAGATTCAACCAATTCAGAAGGATAATCCCCTTCACAGAACATATTGCCAAGCTTGTCAAGCTCCTCTGCAAATATAGTGTCAAGAGAAAATATTCTTGACCAGCATACCATTTGGCCTTTAATTGTATTCATCTTTTGAAAAGGGGATGACCGCTATTATAATGTAGAAAGGAGTTTGAATAGGTCTCCTTTCTAAATATGTTTTAAATACATCTTTTTTGCTTCCTGTCCTTGGTTATGGTCACATCAAGGAAGTTGATGGAATAGTTTCCAACTGTGGATGTAAACTCCAAGAAGCTTGTAGAGGCATTTAGTTCAGATAGGAATTGCTTGAACACAGAAACATCATCCCACAAAATTAGGATATCATCCAAAAATCTGAAATAACGAAATACTTTATTGAAAAACTTGGAACTAAGAACCTTGGTGTGCTCCCATTCTGTAAATGGGAGAACATCTAGCACACATCACTACCCCTGTAATTTAATGGTAGAACTCACTATCAGAATAAACAAAATTATTTTAATACCATTTCATGGAATTTGTGAATAATATATATATCTTATTGGCATTCTTTGTTTTGTCCTTAAATTACATGTTATGAAAATATTGTAAACCCTCATTGTGTGGAATCACTGAGAACAAATTAATCACATCTGTGTTGATAAAACTTAACATTTTCCTTGAATGGAACAGAATTTAACAAATGCAATGAGTCCCACAGAATGTGGTTCTCACTTTCCACCAAAGCTTTACATCTTGCATCAACATACTTAGCTAGGGGCTCTGTTTGGATTTCATCTCTGACACAATAGGTGTAAGTGGAGGTTTTGTATACACTTGTGCACTTTTGGTATTCCAAAGATTGCTGTAATTACCGGCTTGTTAACTTTAACAAAATCCTAAACGTCTCTTGACATAGTCCCCTGAACAAGATCATTCAAATAAAAATCAATTTTAGAGTGGGCTATGTTGATTTTGATTTTTTGATACCTGACTGTATGAAGCTGCGTCGTGTAATAAATCCAACATCTTACTTGCATAAAGGAAGAAATCCATCATGACAGCCCCCCACCTGTATCCAGTTTCATAACATGGGTCTCCTTGTTGCCCTTAATCTGAACCAAAAGTTCTCTTTCTTCAGATGTTAAGTTGTCTTTTACTTTGTTACTGTTTTTCAAGAAATGCCTGAATTTACCCTCATAAACTCTCTCAAAAACAGAAGTCATAGGGCAGCAAGGTGGTACAAACATACTCTTCCGTTTACAAACCAAGGAACTACTGGTGCGGAGGGGGGGGGCAGAAAAAGCATGTCAGGTTAAGCTGTCTAGCAGTTTAAAATGTAATAGCACTTGTACTATATCCTGCTTGAAGACGGGAACAAACTTGAACCCTTTTTTAAAAAGCGAAACGTGCACTGTCCAGTTCAAGATAACTATAATTAAATAATTTAAAAACATCATTTGTAACAGTTTTGCAACAATCGTTGTATTCTAAACAGTCAGTAAAAAAAGTTCAATTTAAAATTTTTCCGGTTATTCCTCCCTTTTCTGGTCCATTTCGATTGCTTGGGAGAATTTAATTGCAGATTCCAAAAAGGGGGACTCTGACAAACAAATCTATTGGAGGCCCTTCTTTCATTATGGTCAGGCTCTCCAGTTCCAGAATTGTCAAAAACCTCAGCATCATTTGTAATCAAAGGGCTAAAGTGTAGATTAAAAGCATGTTACTGTTGTCTTTCATTATAAGAAGTAGGCACCTTGTTTTGATGGTCCTGCTTAGGTTTGGGATAAGCATGGTTTTAGTCGTACCCTTGTTTATCCCAGGTATTTTTTTCTGTTGCCTTGTTTTATTCTTTTTTACTAGATTGTCAGCCTTATTAAACATCTTGAAATATTCTTGTTTGTACCCTAAAAAAGATGGATCAGCCTCAATATTATTAGGTTCGTAGGAGTTTACTAGGCTAACGACCACAAGGGCCTTTATAAGCCTAGCCATGCATCCCAAATCTCTGACAAATTCTGATACCCTTGATAAGTGTAAGCATGGGCCTAGGAGATGAACCCTTTAAAGGTTACCTGTTTGCATCAGAGACATAGCTGCCAAACCAGGGGTGAATTTCCTGTTTCCCATCCAATTGTCCAAGTTGCTCTTGAATTGGATTAGGAAGGAACTTTGCTTCACATGGATAGGGAGCCTGTTCCATAGATGGGGTAGTCTCTGGGATACATATCTATCTCACCAGCAGGTCCTGTTTATAACACAGGCAATGTTTAAGTCTTTAGAATGGGTAATTCTGCTACTGTTTGTTTTGTGGATATGCAGGAGGTCCATCAGACTAGAGTCTGACAATGCCCTTTATGCAAGGCATAGATCTCCCCTCAAAAGCCTGTAGGAGACAGAATACAGGGATAGGGTCTTGAGGCAGTCTACATAGGACATATGATTTATGTCTTGTATTCTTTTAATGTGGAACCTCTGTGAACGTTCCAGTTGGATATGCCTGGCTAGGTACATACCAAGGATGCACTGT
This sequence comes from Protopterus annectens, assembly GCF_019279795.1. Lineage (NCBI taxonomy): Eukaryota > Metazoa > Chordata > Ceratodontiformes > Protopteridae > Protopterus > Protopterus annectens. Next base: position 714,640,802 of record NC_056727.1, on the reverse strand, counting down.
ACTCAATGATAGGTCTTTAAAGTATTCAATTGTATTTATTACTGCTTGGTAGTAACTTGATTAAAGTGTAGCTGTCATTCTAAGTCTTTTGGATTAAACACTTGGGCTTCAGACCAGTTGTTTTACATTAGAAAGGTTTGTGGCCTGCACTGTGGTGGCAGGTCAGGTAGCTTACATCCTTCTAACTTGGGAACTGCTGATTGAGGGCTCAGTATCTGTTATTCTAAAAGTGTATTAGTTCTGGTTTAAGCACTTGGGCTTCAGACCAGTTATTTTACATTAAGAAGGTTCGTGGTCTGCACTCTTGTGGGAGGAGAGGCTGGACTCTGCCATTCTGAGCTGGGAATTTCTGGTTAAAGGCTTATAGTGCCTGCATATTTGAACTGTTTCTTACTGAAATTGGTACACCTTGTTTGCTGTAGGATAGACTAGATCCAGGCCTGCTGAATCTAGCTTTGTTTGTATGCTGGTTGTTTGTTTGCTTGTTATTTCCCTGAAACGCTAATTCCACCTAAAGCGCGGCTTTTCAGCGCTTCTGTGGATCCCTAGTGATATCTGCATTGCTTACTGTACTTATTTCCTTGTTTCACTTGAAAGAAAGTTACTGTTTGTCATTTTTGCATTTAAGTTACCTGTAACACATTGCATTTAAGTTAACTGGCACTTGCTCACTAAAGCAATTATATAAGTCAGCACTAAAAAATTAAAAGCACTACACCCTCACAAACTCTCCTTGAGTACCTTGTTCCCCATTAGCCCTTTTTTTTAGTTATAAAGGAATTCCCAATACTATTCTAGCATGTCCAAAGGTCAGTTGTCAATCTCCGGTCCAGCTGGTGAATCTGGGAATCTTGAGGCAATGTTACAACTGCCTCATGTACACAGACAACCCTCTCCTCCTCCCAACAAATTCCAACACATGTGAGAGATGCAACCATATAGCCATACTGGAGGCTAAGCTCTCTCAACTCAGTACTGGCGAAACCTGTCGGGAGGAGAAGGAAACCACACTCACTACAATTCCAGTCTCACATAGACCTACCACGACAGCAAACCAAACACATAAACACACAAAAACATACTCGGAGGCTCTAAATAAAAATCTGCCTAAGCAGCAGAGACCTCCAACGGAGACACCCAAGCAACCGCTACCCCAAAACAAAACACGTGCAACACATAGCTCACAAAGCCAGTGTGCCGAACAGTCACAGCCCATAAGGCTAAACAACACACCTGATACACTTGTAATAGGTGACTCTATCGTCAGGCACACTGACGTCCCGCTCACCAGGCTGAACAAGGAGAAGGTCATGGTGAGCTGCCTGTCGGGCGCTAGGATCCGCCACATAACACAAGCACTCAGGTCACTCCAAGGCAAGTACAAATATGACTCGGTCATTTCCCATGCTGGTGTGAATGACCTGAGACGTACCTCCCTGGACTACATGAAAAGAGACATAAAGGAGCTCTCTGAGCATGTAGCCCAGGCCGGTATGACCCTGACCTTGAGTAGCATCTTACCCTCACCAAGAATGATGCCACAATATGAAGACAAGATGATCAATTTCAACAATTGGCTTAAGTATTGGTGTCATTCAAAGGGGATCCAATGCCTGTCGGCCTGGGATGACATGCTCGACAAGCCACGATGCTTCGCTAGGGATGGCTTGCACCTGTCACTCCTGGGCTTTTGGATATTGGCAAAGGCTCTTGCTACACCCATAGTGCCTTTTTTAGGCAAGGCTCAAAAGACAAACCCACCTCCATAGGTATCACAAGGGATAAGAAACTAAGAGTAATGCTACTCAACGCCAGAAGTCTAAACCTCAAGATGCATGCACTCGAAACTCTCCTTAGCATGGAGAACATCTATATCTGTGCAGTAACCGAAACCTGGTTCAAGGCTCCCGAGAGCACCCCAGCACTACCAGGTTATACCTCATATCATGCTTTTCGGCCCCAAAACTTGGACCGAACCACAAAAGAAGGGGGAGTATCAATGTTCGTCAAAGATACCCACACCTCCAGGTTGGTGGCACAGCACGAAGCATCAGAGACTATCCATGTGCAGCTAACAGTGGGTAAAACTGCCTTCCAGTTTATAGCCTGCTAGAGACCACCCTCCCAAACTCAGGAACCCCACTCGGCCTTCCTGAGAACACTGGAAAATATGAAGGTCTCTCCAAACACCATTATATTGGGCAACTTCAGCTACCCAAACATAGACTGGGAGCATTACTCTAGCTCCAACACTCTAGCCCAAAGGTTCCTTGAATTTATAAACTCAAGTGCTATGGAACAACTTGTTACCACTCCCACAAGAGGGGAAAACATACTGGACCTGATCATCACCAACATGGGGACTCTATGCTCCAGACCAGAAGTGTATTCCTCATTGGTAAGATCAGACCTTAAACTAATCTCACTGGATATTCACATCCCGACTCCACCCCCTGCCCTGAAAACCACAGTGAAAAACTTCTCTAATGCAAATTTCACACTCCTCAAAACCGAGGTGGAATCCTTCAAAGCCCCCGGGCCTGTGGAAAATACAGCCCAGACTGCAGAATCCTTTATAAACGCAGTCTATGAACACCTTCAGGAATGCATGGATCATGCAATCCCAAATAAAACCAAGTCCCAATCCTCCAAAGGCAGACGTCCTGCCTGGTGGACCCCAGCCATAAACAAACTATACAATAGAAGGAGGAAGCTACTACATGATAGAGCAAAATTCCAAAAAGGGAAGGCATCTCTGATCAGTATTAGCAAAAAACTACGGGCACTCATAAAATTGTCTAAGGCCAGCTTTGAGAGAAAAATTGCACAGGACACTTAGGATAATCACAAGGCTTTCTTTAGTTATGTTAGGAACCTGGGTGGGAATTCCCAGATATGCTCAGAATTGGTCCAAAATGACAAAAAATACACCGAACCCACAGACATTGCCAACATCCTAGCTGACAGGTTCAGTGCAAACCCCTCCCCCCCCACCAAAAGGGCAAATATCTATCCCAGCAGAGTGCTGCCCCCTGACGTCTCAGATGCTCAGGTAAGAGCTGCCCTCTCCAAAGCAAAAAACACAGCATCAATGGGACCAGACGTTGTCCTGGGCTGTGTCCTACATGAACTCCAAGAAGAGCTAAACCCAAACATAAAACTACTGTTCAATCTCAGCCTTACTACAGGATATGTACCCAAAGAGTGGCATACAGCAACAGTGGTCCCTCTCCACAAAGGTGGTGCCTCAATGGATCCTGGAAACTATTGCCCCATAAGCCTGACTAGCTTGGTCTGCAAAGCTATGAAAAGGATCATCATGGACCTCATAAATAAAGATATTGGGGACCTACAGACACTGGATTCTACCCAGTTTGGCTTTAAGGGCAGATCCTGCCTCTTAAACCTGGTTGATTTCTTTGAAACAGTCACCAAGGCCATTGACGAGGGGAAGGTGGTCCACACAGCCTACATGGACCTCGCAAAAGCCTTCGATACAATACCCCACTCTGGCATTATAGATGAGCTCACCAGCTTAAATATAAACCCCTATGTCACTAGATGAGTTGCAAACTGGCAAGGACAGAACCTACATGGTTAGAATTGCTGGAGCCATGTCAGACTCCAAACCAGTTACAAGTGGCGTCCCACAAGGCTCAGTTCTGGGACCTCTCTTGTTCGGTATATATTTCTCAGAGGTACAGGCCAACACGGAAGGACTGTGGCTGACCAAGTTTGCAGATGACTGCAAACTGGGTGCCATAATCGACACTCCAGCCGACACAAGCATCCTCCAAAAGAGCCTCATAGAAACAGATAACTGGTGCCAGAGCCATGGCCTCAAGCTAAACGCCAAACAGTGTATAGTCATCCCCTTTGGCAAAAACAAAGTGCCCACAAATTACCACATAGGTGGTAATCCGTTAAGTACAGAAGAAGTAATTAGGGACCTGGGGACCCAAGTTGATAACAATCTCTCATTTGACAACCACGTGGCCAAAGTGGTTAGAAAAACATTTTATATAGCCCACCTAATCATGAAGGGATTCACATCTAGATCAGGGGAGGTCATCGTGCCTCTTTACTCATCCCTCATCAGGCCCATAATTGAGTACAATGCCCCTTTTGGGATGTACCTTACCAGACACCTGCAGCAACTGGAAAGACCCCAAAAGTACCTCACCAAGAGGATCAAAGGGCTCAAACAGATGCCATATGCTGCCTGGTTAAAGACCAGCTCTACTCAGTGGCATACCGCCTGCTCAGAGGCGATCTGTGCCCGACGTATAAAGCCATGTCCAACCCGGAATTAATGGACATGCTGCACCTCAGAAAATCCAAATCCCATCGAGCTACGTGCTCGAGAGACTTGAACCTCAGCACTGAAATAAATAGGACATGCTGGAGGGACAGATTCATAACCCAGAGGCTCCCTTCACTCTGGAATAAAATCCCAGTCCAGGTTAGGCAGAGTTCCTCATTGACTCTCTTCAAGAGGAATCTTGATGTGTGGATAGGAGATCGTAGGTTTACCCCGGGTATCACTTCTGTGTCACTGTTAGACAGAGGCACAGTATACTAACCTCGAAAAAGGGCTTATTTAAATTAATTTAAAATGGGTGGAGAAAGCCAAACGCACTCTGGCTAGGCTTATAAATGCCCTAGGGCAAAGAGCCTAGTATGAACCTATGATAAATGCCGAATACAGTGGAACAGTAACTTCCTTGGACTTGGATGCCATACCTTTGTTTTTAAGTTGTGCAACATAGAATGATTTCCTCACCACTGTAGACACGTGATGATCAAAGACTAGATTACTATCTGTGTGGGAATGGGAATCTTAAGTCCCTGACTACTGGGTCAACTCTTAGGGATGTGTTGTCAATATGACAGTTACCAGGGATGGATGACTTCCCAAAAGATACTGTTATGCATTTCTTGGCATTTAGTTGTAGTCCATGGCTCTGACACCAGTTATTTGTCTGTCAGCCCCTCCTGGAGAACATTTGTCAGTGTGAGTTTCAATGACCGCTCCTAATTTGCAATCATCTGCAGATTTAGTCAGCCAGAGACTATTGACATTGGCCTTGATTTCTGAGAAGTAAATGCCAAAAGAAGCAGGTCAATAACTGATCCCTGAGGGACTCCACTTGTGACTGGCCTCTTTGTAGAGGTGGACTTCCTAATTCTAACATCCTGGGTCCTGTCTGTGAGCCAGTTGGCTATCCACCAGGTGACATACGGCTTTGTACCTAACCTCTTGAGTTTGTCAACAATCCCTGAGTGGAGTATTGTGTCAGATGCCTTGGCCAGGTCAATGTAGGCAGTGTGAACAATTTTGCCCTCATCCATTGCTTTGGTGACCTTCTCAAAGAAGTCCACCAGGCTGAGTAAGCATGATGTGCCCTTGTTGAAACCAAACTGGGTTGGGTCTGGAGGTTTACTATATCTCTGATCATTTCCATGATAATTCTTTCCATGGCTTTACATATAAGACTCGTGAAATTTATGGGTCTGTAGTTTCCAGGGTCTGTGGATGGCCCACCTTTGTGCAGAGGGATGAGTGTTGCCTTTCTCCATTCATGAGGCACAGAGCCTGTTTGGAGGCTATGGTCAAATAGTAATTCCAGAGGCCCCTGAAAGGTCATATTTCATGTTATTTAGAAGGCATCCTGGGATATTTTCTGGACCCACTGATTCAGTGTTCTTGTCTTAGAAAAAGCATTAAGGGCCTCTTCCCTAGTGATAGTAAGGGGAGTTATATTTGATGATATTTCCTGAGGGAAGGTTGAGCGGGAGAGTGGAGTAAAGTTGAGCTGAATTTATCAGCCAGGAGGTTTGCTATATCTTCTGGCTCAGTATAGGTGGCTCCATTTGCAATGAGTTCTGCACACAATTGTGTATTGCCTTTGAGGTTGCAGACATAGCTAAAGAATGCTTTGTGGTTGTCCTTGGCCTAGGAGGCCAAACTTAGCTCAAATTTGGCTTTGGTAGACTTTATTTGTCCTCTGAGTTGTTTGTTTAGTTTGAGTGCTTTTATCCTTCTGGGTGCTGCAGCTAATTTTTGCCATGATTTTCTTCCTCCTGTTGTACATCTGATTGATTTTGTGATTCCACCAGGGTGGCTTATTTTTCTGAGTTAGTTCTCTACTTCTTCCTGGTGGGTACAGCTGCCTCTATGCAGCTATGAACATGCTTGTACAGTGTTTCTGTGAAGAGCCCTGCATAGGCAGAAGTGTTCTTAGAGTTTATAGGGGCTTAAAATTTTGCCAGGTTCTCACTTAATAGCAGGAGGTTAACCTTAGAATAGTTCCTGAATATTCCTGGTTGAGCTGGGGTCCAGGTTTTATTTTTACTTCAAAGGAGACCATTTATTGTGTAATTGCAGTACTTCATGCTCCAAAAACTAGATTTTACTCTCATTGTAATAAGCAATTTAACTAACTCAATTCCTGTACAATCAAACAGTTCAATATGTTCACAGTATAAAGAAGAATTAGGCAGTAAACCAACTGGAAATTTCCAAAGTCTAAGGCCTCTGAGTACACTTTTATATTTATCACACTCATTTAAGTACATACTGTCAATATGTAAAATTCTATACTTAATGAGATTATGTTCAAACAATCTAATTTGTGAAATAAGAGTACCTTTACCCGTAGGTTCCTCTATCATGAAGTCTGGGTTGGAAAGCCAGGATATAAGGTCATAGTGGAAGCCATTATCAAAAGGGTTAGCATGTGCAAATACGTTCTGTGTAGAGCAGCAGGGAACATTGCTACCTGTAGGATTAAGTAACCCATTTCCTTCCCCCACCGCTGGTGCTGAAACTAACTTGGATAACTGCTGAATTAACAGTGTGAGATCTGCAGGTGTAGATTCCATGATGAAGAAGCAGTCCGCACAGCTTTGTAGCACAATCAACAACGTTACAAGGAAGCCTATAAAAAGCTGCCCCAAAGTCAAATGAAAAATGCAGCCTGGCTAAATCAACTAATAACACCCAGTAAATCTGTAGGAAGACAGAATGTGTAGCAAAAAACAATACACAACAGTGTAAACAGCAGCAAAATAGTTGTAGCTCAGCTGAGCTGCTGAATCAAAACTCTACAAAGTAGTGGAAAGCAGACTCTGGTGTAGCAACTTCCAAAAAAGACTAGTAACCACTCTTTGGTTGCCTGGTGTAAGGTGAAACTCCAATGACAAGAAAACACACCAGACTCCTCCAGCAGACCACAACTAAGTGAACGGACTGGAAATAACTAAGTGTAGTTTAATTTTTAAGTGCTTTCGCCTTCAATAAAGGCATCATCAGATATAAAATCAGAAATGAAATAACACAGAAAGCAAATCAGTTTAAATCTACCTCTCAGTAAAGACATAGTCAGGAAAAAACCTTATCAAGAACAAGTGTGAACTTAGGAGCCAGTCCCAAACCTTGGAGCTGGTCTCCCCTATTTTGAGATTGCCCATTTTACAAAAGGCTAAATCTCCCACTCCCTTGACCTGATCTTCTAGGAGTCTTTCATATGATGTGGATCAGGTGGTACAGAGGCTTTTACAGACACCGGCACTGGACAAATTACTGTTGGATCCGACCCCTAGGGCTTCGGATCCTACAACATCCACTTCCTCTGCTCCAAGTCCTCCTCCGATCCAACCACTGGCTTCGGAGTTGGAAGGTACAGAGTTGGTATTAGTGGAAGTGTCTGATCCGTGACCCTGCATGGGTTCCACAGATCCAACCACAGCTCAGACGTCCTCAGCTCCATCTGAACTAGAGGGGGTGTGGGAGCCAACATTCTCCAGTCGGGTGTGGGGAGGCAAGTCTAATCGGACAGCTGTTGGATCCGACTATGCCTCTTGGGGCCTTGGCTCGGGGGAGTTCAGCTCCTATCTTAGCCTCAGGTCAGTCATCATTGGTTCCGGGGGGTCCTTCGGCTTCTTTGGATCCAGGGATATCCTCAGATCAGGGACGGGGGGCTTTTGAGGTCATGAGGAGGGTGCTGTCTCCACAGCAGGTCCGTAGTCTTCGGATATTCCTCCCTCTGGAGCATCGGTGCCTACCTCTTTATGCCTGCATCCACAGGGATGCAGAGACCCTAGGCCTCACCCCACAGGGTACACCTCACTCTTCCAAAACCTCCCTAGAATACCCTTCTGAGGAGGTCCCTCAGAAGGGACCGTGCAGGAGGAAACACTTAGACTCCCCAGAGGAGTCCATCCCTTCTGATATGGACCTCAGTGAGGCAGAAGGGTCACCTCTTGATGATGTTTGGAGACATCCTGGGAATGTTAAAGCAGAGAGGTGGCTGGAAGTCCTCTAACCCTTTGGTGGAGGAGTCCGTATACCTGAAGGCCTTGGTCTCACCCTTCCATATCTTGCGTGACTCCGCCTTTCGATGAGCTCTTTGAGCTGGTTTCTCGAAAGGTGTGATAGTCCCCAGATTCCATGGAGCCTACTCCTAGGAGGCCAAATAAATTTATTACCCCCCCCCCGATAAATCTTTTTTTGTAAAAGCAGTCCCAATTGATGCCATGGCCGTGGTGGTAGCCACTAAGAAGGAACTCTCAGACATCTTCTGTCCATCCCCTGAACAAGGAATCCAGGGCTGTGGATAGGTATGGAATGTGATTTTTTCTTCAGTGGCCTTTTCTCTCAGATCGTTGAACTTTCTCACCCATTTTATGAGACTGCAATGGGATCTCCTAAAAGAGCTGGGAGATATCCTCCAGGGTTCAGAAGCTTAAGGGGTTGCCGACAAAGTATCTTCTCAGCTTATTACCTTAAACTCAGTGGTTAACTCCTCCAGGAGACTCAACTCCTATGCAGCTGATGGAGCAAGTAGAGAAGTGGGTTCTGGAATTTCCCTAAGGAGACATTTGTGGATGCGCTTATGTAACTTTGTGGAACCCTTTGTCTTCCTTTATAAATGCCCCATTTGACGGCTAGTCCTTGTTCAGGCTTAATGTGAAGGACACGCTGACCAGGTGTGAACAGGAAGGAAAGACTCTGTCTGCCATAGGAGTCTGTTTTTCCACACCTACTAGACTTTATCCCAAAGGTCAGAGGAGATGGTGGTAAGATGTGGTTCCGAAAAATCAGAGATTTTTTCAGGACTCACATGGTGAAAGTTCCTCCAGAGGCAGACAATGAAATAGTAATGGAAGTCACCGACCTTGTGGCAGAGGGGGTCCACAAAATCAGGGCGACAGAGAATCCTTCTTTGGTAGGCCCTTTTAGCTCTCCTGAAAGGAAGCTCAATTGTCCAGCTATGGAGGCAGTTGGGGGCCATTTATCTTTGTACCTAGAAGCCTGGTGACAACTATCAAAAGACAAATGGGTGCAAAGCACCATAGCCAGAGGTTACATCATCCCGTTTTCCCTCCACACTCTGAAGATGAAAAAAGTTCCAGACGTTCCACCCAGTCAAAAGGAACAGGCAACTCTAGAAATTCAAAAGTCGTTAGACAAAAAGAGTCATCCAAAAAGTCCCTGCAGATCAATCAGGATTCAGAACTTACTCCATATTATTTTTAGTTTCAAAGAAAATAGGGGCCTGGAGACGTATTCTGGATCTCAGCATTCCAAAACATTGGTAAAGAAGAGCAAGTTCTGGATGGTGACACTGCAGTCGATACTTCCATTCATGGGAAAAGATGATTGGATGTGCTCTATAAATCTCCAGGATGTGTGTACTATCACATACAAAATGGACAGGTGATCCAGGAGACACTTGCACTTTTGGCTGGTAGCCAATCACTACCAATTTCGAGCTCTACCCTTTGGTCTCACTACAGGCCCAGAGTGTTCAAATGTATGGCAGTAGTAGTGGCTCACTTGAGACGTCTAGGATTTTGGGTGTTTCCATACTTGGACAACTGGCTGTTAACTGCCACGACCAGGCATCTGCTAAACAAGGCCTGAAATACAACCATACAACTCTGCTCCCACTTAGAGATTCCATAAACTACGAAAAATCTGCCTTAGTGTCTTCTCAGCATGTGATATTCATAGGGGCACAATTAGACTCAACACAGATGACAGGGAGACTCCCACCAGAAAGGGTTCAATCTGTAAGGTACCAGGTGAGATCTCTTTTGAGAATAAACAAAGCCCCAGCGAGGACAGTTCTAAAAGCTCTAGGGATCATGGCAGCAGCAGTAGTTTTAGTTCCCCTAGCACGTCTACATATGCAGATTCTTCAGTGGTTGCTATCCACTCAGTAGTCTTTGCAGGAACTACCAATGTCTCACAAAATAATCATAACAGAATCTTGCAAAAAGGACCTTCAATGGTGGATACACTCCACTCAAGTGACTAGGTCGACCGTTTGTTCAGTCCCAACCAGTGGCTACGGTGACCACGGATGCCTCCCAGATAGGGTGGGGGAGGCATTATCTGGGAAAGACAGTCCAAGGCACATGGCATAACCATGGCGCCCACTTACACATCATTGTCCTAGAGATGAGAGTGGTGCTTTTAGCATTGCAAGCATTCAGTGACTCTCTCCTCCTGGGAACCATTGCAATTCAGACGGACAACATGTCAGTGGTATGGTATATAAACAAACAAGGAGGGACCAGATCTTACTCCCTGTGTCGAGAGGCCCTGAGAGTATGGCAGTGAGCTATCTCCTCCCAACGCCTTGTGGTAGCAAAGCACATCCTCGGGTAATCTAACGTAATATCAGACTCAGAGTGATTCCGATGCCTCACGAGTGGTCCCTGAAACAGGAAGTAGCAGGGAAAATTTTCCGAAAATGGGGCCAGCCTTGCTGTGATCTGTTTGTGACATCCATGAATGCCAAGTGCAGCAGCTACTTTGCCCCCGGGGGAGTCACCAAGGGATGCCCTTGTACATGATTGGCCCTGGGTCTCCTCTACGCTTCTTCCCCCATTTCCTCTTATTCCCAAAGTCCTTCAGAAAGCCAGTTGTTTGGGAAGGGACTTGATTATCATTGCTCCATACTGGCCTCGCCAAATCTAGTTCCCGTTTCTGTGGCCTCCTCTTCTGGAGGAGCCATGGTCTCTGGACCCAGTTCCAGACCTACTGACTCATGCGTCAGGAACGCTTCATCCATCCCTTCAGACCCTCAAACTGACAGTGTGGCTGCTCTGATTCCAGTGATAGCCAGGCTCCCAATCCTCTCATCTCAGGTTAAACACATTCTAATTTCTTCTTGTAAGTCTTCAACAAAGAAGATTTACAAGAACAAATGGAAAAGATTCTGTTTATGGGCTGCCCATAACCATATCAATCCCTTTTCTACTCCTGTTTTATCCCAGACTTCCTAGCAAAACTTTTTAATGAGGGTGTAGCTGCAGCTACTATTAGGGTTCAGCTAGCAGCAATCTCAAACGTCTATTTGGGTGACTCTGGCACTAATATAATGTCTCCTAAACTATGCAAGGCCTTTCTCAAAGGTACTATTTTGTTAAGACCACCTGTCAGGGACCCTCCAGCACCTTGGGATCTGAATTTCATTCTGTCTCGCATAGCTTTTCCTCCCTTCGAACCAGCATCATCTTGTGAATTAAAGTTTTAGACCTGGAAAACCATTTACTTTATCACCTCTACTAGAAGAGTGTCAGAGTTGCAAGCGTTATCCATAAAGCCCCCATTGCTTTTCCATAGAGACAGGTTGTCTTTACGAACAAACCCCCTTTTCTACCTAAAGTGATTTCAGAAACAAATTTGAACCAAAGTATTGAATTACCAGTTTCTTCCCAATTATGAGAACAAAGCATAGTGTATGTTACATCAACTGGATGTACATAAACAGTTACGTTTTTACCTACACAGACCTGCAGAATTCTGAAAATCTTATCAGCTATTTGTTTCCTTTTCAGATTCAAAGAAAGGATCCTCTGTGTCTAAAGTTACACTTTCTAAATGGCTATCAGGCTGTATAACTTTTGTTTACACGTCTCAAAATAAAGATATTCTGAAAAAAGTTAAGGCTCATTCTACTAGAGTCATTGCTGCTACTTTAGCTTTTCTGGCTAAGGTGCCTATTGACACTATTTGTGCAACAGCAACTTGGGTTATCCGCCATACCTTTATAGGTTCATAGGTTGGTACTAGGCTATTGGCCCTAGGGCCTATACAAGCCTAGCCATAACAATTCCTTGGATATTTCTTCCTGCAATATTTATCACTCATTACAAAGTTGATTTGGCCTCCAGGAGCAGAACCTCTTTTGGATCCTTGGTTCTGAGGAATATTCTCCCGTGAGCCACCCAAGAAGCAAGGTGCTAGGGATGCTGTCCCAACTTAGTAAGAATGAAGGTGAGATAGGACGACATCACATAAAGACGTTATGTACCCAACATAACGTTCCATGTGTGTTGTCCATCTTTGCCTTCATTCTTACATCCCACCCTCCTTCCCCCTTCCCTTTCTTTTACTCCTAGAAGACTGGGTCTATTCAAATTTGATCCCCTTGACCATTGCCCTTCTTTCTTTGGAGTTAGGAAGACCTCTATAAATTTAGGGCAAGCAAGGTCTGGAGGTGGTTCCAGTGCATGCTGGGATAGGGAGTTAGCCATGAGCTGGCAAATGACCTTGAGCTTGTAAATAAAGGCTGAGAGAGATCCGAGGATCGAATACAAACCCAACCTAGTAAGAATGAAGGCGAAGATGGACAACATACATGGAACATTATGGTGAGTACATAACTTCTTTTTTTCTGCATTATCCTTTGGGTTATCTACTGCACCTCAGGTGTTTACAAAAGTGATTGGGCCCAGTGGTTGCCTACTGCAGAACCTTAAGCATCCACATTTTTCCTTATTTAGGTGACTTGCTGATTTGTGCAGATTCTATGTCCATATGCTTGCTTAGACAAGGTCACTTGTTTCCTTTCCCACCTGGTCTTCAAATTGAACCTTCAAAAGTCCTTCCTCACACCTTCTGAAGAATTGTTTTCATGGGGTATCGGATAAACACAGTAAAAGGATGGCTCCTGCCAAAAGACAAAGCTCTGACTTATCAGGGCATTTTCTTGGATTTCTCTCTCTCCTAGATATGGCTTCACGAAGAGGGTTCCCCAGAATTCTAGACCTCATGGCATCAATGAGGCTCATGATACCATTAGCCAGAGTACATTTGCGAAAACTTGAGTGATACTTGAATTGTTGGACCCAGCACCTTCATCCCTTGAAATTCCAGATATTCATCGTGTTTCACTGTTGCAGTCATTACTCTTGGGTTATCCTGCTGGCAGGCTACCCGCAGTTGGCCTGAATTCCAATGTCCTGGTCCGGCGTCGGTTGCTGTCGCCTATTCCCTGACGTCAGTGTGCCAGGGGTATAAAATATGCAGCCAACACCATTTTCCCCAGTCTTTCTTGCCACGCAGTGCCCGAAGCAAAAGCAGTTTGCAAGTGCCGGTCGGCCGACTCCTGAGATTTTCGAAATCGCATTTCAGATCCGAAGTCTTCAATAAAGCCAAGTACCCCGTTGGGGAAACTTTTGTCTTGCTCCAGACCGATGTCAGAAAAAGTTAACAATTGTATTTCTTGTGAGAAGCAAATACCTCATAAGGATTTTCATTCTTACTGTATTCCTTGCCTAAGCCCTGACCACGACGTTGTTAGCTGTCGGTTTTGTGCTAGATTTAACCAATGCACTATTAAGCGTTGGTAAGATTTTGCCTTTCATTACTTTGGCCGAAGGTTTAATTATATAATGCCACCGGAACAGCCGATGACCGGAGTTCATAAAAAGCGCAAGGAAAAGGAAAAAGGCAGGCATCTGAGATCTAAAACCGACTACGAGGCCTCTGCTAGGCCAGTTGCCGGCTCGCCGGTTCTCAGTGAGGCGTTTTCGCAGCCCCTGACACCCGCTACCTCAGAGCCACAGGCCGCTTCCGACTCCCATGTGGAGACAACTAGGCCTCTGGATACTCAAGGTATTGGACACTCTGAAACTATTCCCTCAGATGGGTCCGGACCCGCTGAGCAGGCATCGGCTTCTGAGGGTATTTTCAGACCTACACAGTTATATGTCAAGCCAACCTCAGCTTCCAAGGCAAAGACTAAAACAGCCTTAAAGACAAAGAAACAAGTACAGCATTCTCCTGGACAGACTTCCATGCCTAAGAAACAGATGCTTAAAATGGCCGAAGACCTAATTACTTTGATCAGGGGTTCCCATCCCCCTCCTGATAAGAGGCCTAGGCAAGACACTGAATATGATTCTTCTGATCAGGTTTCCATTTCCTCTGATTCCTCTTCAGAAGAGGGATACTCTCTTCCTCCCTGTGAGGATTCTGATGCTGAAGAATCTATTCCTTCAGCCTCTCCTCCTGAGGATTATTCTTTGGGGGAAATCCTGCATACCATGAGGGAGCATTTTCACTGGGAGAGCCAAGATTACTCGGAATCTAAGAAAAGACTCAGAGACTTACTGCCTCAGCACAGACCTCTTGCTATTCCACCTGTTCTAGACATTGTAGATGATGTATTTTCAGAGTCCGGCCTATCTCCTGACTCTTTACCCCCTGCACCCATTAAGCCAGACAGGTACTACAGGGTTCCATATTCTCATACATTTCTATATAAAAACCCTACTGCTGACCCAGAAACTATATCTCAGGGTCCCAAAGGGGTCAAGGCTTCCACTGCAAAAAACCCTGTCCCCTCTGATAGGGGTTCTAGAGCACTGGACAGATGGAGAAAAAAGTTTACATCTCTGCTACTTTGGCTGTAAGGGCTTTTAAATTGTCAGTTTCATATGCTTAAATATCAGCAATACTTAATGTCACTGCTAAAACATAAAATGTTGACAAGCTCTGAATGTTCTGAAAATAAGGAAATGCAGGATTTATTGTATGCAGCTGAACAAGTGGGAAAGCATACTTTGCAATGTGGTTTTGATTCACTGGAGGCCTCTTGCAGGGCCGCTGTTACAGGCTCTGTCTTTAGAAGGCATGCTTGGTTAAAGGAACAGAATCTGCCTGATCATGTTAAAGCAAAATTATTGGATTCTCCATTGCAGCATGATACTTTGTTTGGTGTTAAGGCAGAAGAGGTGTTAAAGAAAATGGAGGATAAAGCGAAATCTATGCAGACAGTCAAGGATTTCTTACAGGTACAGCCACCCAGATTTAGCAGGAACTGGCCTTCGAAGAAGTGCTCCTTTCCAGTGTCAGACAGACCACAAAGAGGCAGATACAGATGCCCTAGAGGGCAGACCCCAGCCCCAAGGCTCATACAGGCCTAAACAATGGGGTGCTTCTACCTCCAAAAGCGGAGATGACAAATCACAGCCATATAGGAAACAGTCCCAATGACTTTCCTCTGCCAGTGCCAAGCACTTATCTTTTGGCAGCACCCTTAGGGGGAAAGCTAGCACTTTTTATACAAAATTGGCACATGATCACCCAGGACAAATGGGTCTTGAATATAGGCTCTCAGGGCTTCAGGTTCCACTTTCACACCCTTCCAAAGACAAAAGGTATGCTAGAAGTGCCACACAATCAATGGGCAGAGGCACAAATGGACATGAAGGCTATTCATCGAGTACCACAGCAAGAGCAGGGACAAGGACTTATCACAAACAAGCATGGAAAGTGGATGCTGTATCATTCAGCTGGAAAAACTTAACAGTATATGCCTTTCCTCCACTGCCTCTCCTCCCCAAGGTACTCCTAAAGGTCAGACAAGAGAAGCCAAAAATGATACTGATTGCCCCAGACTGGCCACGCGAGCACTGGTATCCAATCCTAAAGAGCTTGTCTCAAGGTCCAGCCTGGACGTTACCTCAAATTCCTCATCTACTGACCCAAAAAAAAAAAAAAAGCAATCAGATCCTGCACAGCCAACTCAGAACCCTAAATCTGGCTGCATGGCGGATAATATAACCACTCAGAACACATCTCTCTATAAAGCAGTTATGGATGTTATTTTGGAGGCCAGGAGGCCCAGCACCAGAAAATCTTATGCAGAAAAATGGAAGAGATTCTGTGCTTGGAACCAGGCACAAGGAACTGACACTCGTACCAAATATTCCTCAGATTTTACAATACCTAACTGAGATGCTGGACAAAGGCCTATCCTTCTCATCAATTAAGATCCATGCCTCTGCCATTTCAGCTCATTACAATACGGACCCACCTATTTTTTCACATCCACTGCTAAGGCAGTACCTCAGAGGGGCCAAAAACATAAGACCTCCAAGGAGAGCACCAGTACCTATATGGGACCTCAGTTTTGTCTTGGAAAAGCTAACACTGCCTCCTTTTGAGCCAGCCAATACAGCCGAGATAAAATCTTATGGAAAACAGCTCTGCTCCTAGCAATAACTTCAGCAAGAAGAGTCTGAGTTACAGGCATTAATGGCTGTGGAACCTTTTATTATTTTCCATTCAGACAGCGTTTCTCTAAGGACAAACTCAACATTTATGCCTAAGGTAGTGTCCAGTGTGGCTCATAACCAAACCATTCATTTGCTTACCTTGTATCCAAACCCACAGAATAAAGAGGAGAGACTTCTGCATTCTTTGGACATACAGAGACAGCTACGCTTCTACTTGGACAAAACAAAAGCTTTCAGAAAGACTGAGCAAATTTTAGTGGCATATGCTGCAGGATCACAGGGAAGGGCTATTTCAAAGCAGACTATTTCAAAATGGATAGGCCACTGCATTCGTTTCTGCTGTTCACAACATGGCAAATCAGTGCCTAAGGGCATTAGACCACATTCAACCAGAGCAGCAGCCACTTCAGCAGCCTTCCTCAGAGGAGTACCAACCAAGGATATTTTGGAGGCTGCAACTTGGACTTCAGTGCACACTTTTACCAAGCACTACCATTTACCTCTTTACTCTAAATCCAGAGCAGGCTTTGCCACTGCAGTTCTGCAGGGCCTCATAGCCACTCATTCTATTTAGGCCCAGCCACCCAACCTCAGCTTTGGGATTCAACCCAAGAGTAATGACTGCAACAGTGAAACACGATGAACATAGTACAGTTGTGTACCTACCATAAATGTAGCTGTTAGAGTGTATTCACTGTTGCAGTCCAGGTTACCCTCCCACCATCCCCCTTTCATTGCTGGAACTTCTCTGTACTTCTCTATTCTATACAACCTATGTGGTGTATTTGCTTCTAGATGAAGGTAATGTTTATGTTTGTGCATGCTTTTTTTATAAGCAGAATTTTTAGACTACCCTTTTGGGGGCACCTGACATCTGGGGCAAGAAAAACTGAAGAAAATGGCGTCGGCTGCATCTTTTATACCCCTGGTGCACTGACGTCAGGGAAGAGGCGACAGAAACCGACGCCGGACCAGGACTTTGGAATTCAGGCCGACTGTGGGTAGCCTGCCAGCAGGATAACCCAAGAGTAATGATTGCAACAGTGAATATACTCTAACATCTACATTTATGGTAGGTACACAGCTGTACTTTACCTGTACTAGGATGTGTAAAACTGTACTGCAGTGATGAAAGGATCAACTGTCTCTGAATCCAGGATTCCCTTTCTCTCTCTCTCTTCAGACCCCAATCCATTATGCCCTGATGGACTCTTCAGATTTTGTGTGAGGGGCAGTGTCCATGGGAGTTCAAGTGCAAGGCTTGTGGGGTCCCCAAGACAAACCAAAGGACATAGATGTAAAAGAGATATTGACAGTGATTCATAACAGTTCTTCACCACATATGGACTCCACGTCCACTGCTAGTGGCCACAGACAGAACTACCATAATGTGATACCTGAACAAGCAAGGGGGTATATAGTCATTCCCTCTTTGCCGGTTGGCAGTGATGGACTGGGAGCTGGATCTACAGCATTCTCTGATTCTTCAGGCCGCATATATTTTGCTAGAGCAAAACACAATGGCAGACAGACTAAGCAGATCCTGGACAGACCCTCATGAGAGGAAGCTCCATCTAGAGGTCTTTCAGGACTTGATCCAGATGTGGGGAACATCTTAAGCGGATCTTCACATCATTTCAAAACAGACAACTGAAAAACTTCTGTTCAAGACATCCCTGCATCCATGCTTGAATGATACTTTTGTCATTTCCATGATCAGGAATATTCCTGTATGCATTACCACCCTTTCTAATGATTCCCAAGATACTTCTAAATATTCATAAAGAACTACCAAAGGTCATTGTTGTGAACCCCTTTTGGCCCAGGCAGTGTTGGTTCTCCTTTTCAATGGAATTGGCCAAGGGCAATTACCACAAGCTTCCTCACAGGCTGGATCTACTCACAGAGCATCAGTGGTGAATGGTCCACCCTATCTTATAGCAATTCCAGCTGACCGCTTGGATGAGTCTGTGTCAATATATTTTAGGCACTTGTTCCATGGGGATGTGTAGCAGGTATTTAAGGAAGCAAGAAAACCTGCAATTAGAAAATCTTTGTTTAGAAGTGGAAGAGGTTTTCTAGGTTCAATAACAGAGGTCCAAAAGGCTTTTGACCCCTCTTGTTTTGAAATATTTGTGTGAGCTACTTTGTTTGTCATATGCTTGTATCAAAGTGTATCTTGCAGCCGTCTGTTTGTCTGCCCATGGGATTCCCCTCTTTCATCTCTTTTTTTATGGTCACATAGTTTATGAGAGGAGTTTTGCACATGAGACCCCATCGAAAGCCAATTCCTCCTCCCTGGGATTTCAACTTTGTTGAAAAATTGACTTTACCTCCTTTTGAACCTGCCTCTCAGACTAATTTATGGTTCACTATTTAGAAGACTGTTTTACTCATTGCTCTGACACCAGCCAGTTGAGTCTTTAGGCTGCAAGCCGTCATGGTGGGCCAACCCTATCTCATTTTTTGCAAGGACAGAATTGTGTTGCACAGTAATCCATCATTCATACCTAAAGTTGTTTCTGAATTTACCTTTAGTAAGGCCATCAGTCTTCCAAGTGTTCTATCCTGATCCACAAAGGAGAAAAGCTGCTACAGACCTTGGATGCCTACAGACAGCTCAGGCAGTACTGTGACGGAACAAAGTCCTTTAGTAATGCTGAACAGCTGTTTGTCTGCTATGCAGTGGCTAGGAAAGGTCAGCTTGTCTCCTAAGCAAACTATTATATGATGGTTGTCCTCTGCTATTGTTTTCTGTTACACTCACCATGGTAAATCTCTTCCAGGCAAGATTAAGGCGCACTTGACTAGGGCCTTATCCTCTTTGTTGGCATATCGGAGTGGTGGACTCTGCAAGCATGTTAGAGGCAGCAACCTGGTTCTGTATTAATAAAGTCACAAAGCATGGCAAACTGGATTCTTTTTCAAGGTCCAAAACAGGCTTTGCTAGGATCATTTTCCACGGGCTTCTGGATCCTTACCTTTTCACCTCTCAGGTAGTGTAAATTTGGGAATCTACCCAAAATGCCACAGAAGTAGCAGGTATGATGAGCGTAGTTGCAGAAGTCCTACTACAAAACCAGTTTGTGGTCCCTTGGAAAGTACAGTGTTTTTGCAAGCACAAGCAATGTTGGCTTTGTCAGAGGCATAAAGGTCTCTTCAGTAGAGCTGAAATATCTGGAAATAACATATACACATGATCAAAAGCTCTTCCGTTAATATAATATAATTAAGAAACGAAGCAAAAAGATCAATCCTGTCAGACAAGCAAAGCTATTATGTCAACTTACAGCAAAAACACCAAAATCAACCTCAAAAATTTCGGTCAAGCTTGAATAAACTACTACACCCAGGTAAATCTGCTACCCCCACCCCATCAACAACATTACATCTACCCCCTGATTCTGTAGCTAAGACCTTTAACACTTTCTTCACCGAAACTGTAAATTTCCTAGCTAATAATTTATCTCCCTGCTCCTCAACTACTAGCACAGCTAATCAGCTGAATCCCCCCACTTAAAATTCAATTATATACCTACAGACTATATCCAATCCTTACTAAAGAAACTAAAACCTACTTCCCTGGCTGCAGACCAACTTCCCGCAGTGTTCCTACAAAAAGCTGCCAATGTAATAGCTTATCCCTATCTCCATCTTAATCAATTGCTGTATCCAGAAGTCCTACGTCCCCCCCATTTGGAAAACAGCTCATATTATTCCACTTCATAAAGGTAGAAACTCCACTGAACTTTCTAATTATAGACCTATCACCATACTATCTCTCCTAGCCAAAACAATGGAGAAATGCATGCAAAAACAACTTTTAAACCACCTGACCCACAACAATCTCCTAGTATCATCCCAGCATGGTTTCAGACCAGCCCACAGTACTACCACTGCCCTTCTCACATTCTCCCACAAAATAAACCAAAACCGCAATCAAAACCTGCTTTCCTCTGCCCTCTTCCTCGACTTATCAAAAGCATTTGACATGGTTAACCACACCCTACTCTTAGACTCTCTCAAATCCCTGTCCATAGAAAACCCTGCAATCAAATGGTTCCACTCTTACTTGCACAGTAGGCAGCAAGCAGTCCTGTGGAAAGAGCATCTATCTCCTCTTTTATCCATCACTCTAGGAGTACCCCAATGTTCTATTCTGGGTCCCCTCCTTTTCTCTATTTTCATAAACAACCTGCCCAAAGCTATCCCTCATGCTACTACTATACAGTACGCAGACGACTCCATGCTAATCTGCTCTGCCACAACTCCTACAGAATTACAATCCCTATCCCAAACAACCTTCAACAAAGTAGAGAACTGGCTTAATCATCAGCTGTTATTGAACCCAAACAAAACCAAACTTCTATTATTCCCCCCCACCT